>NC_134488.1:139284779-139470363 GCF_040206685.1 Ascaphus truei
TCCTGCACCTCACACATCTCCCTACCGCAACCGGACCGCGAGGCCGCGGCCTACACTCACACACCATGGCAACGATGTCCCTCCCCCTATCCCGCTACCTCACACAGTGTAGCTCCCGCGGACCGCACAGCACGCCACATCTCCTGCACCTCACACAGCTCCCTACCGCAACCGGACCGCGAGGCCGCGGCCTACACTCACACACCATGGCAACGATGTCCCTCCCCCTATCCCGCTACCTCACACAGTGTAGCTCCCGCGGACCGCACAGCACGCCTCATCTCCTGCACCTCACACAGCTCCCTACCGCAGCCGGACCGCGAGGCCGCGGCCTACACTCACACACCATGCCACCAATGTTCCTCCCCCTATCCCGCTACCTCACACAGTGTATGACAACACCTACCACTGGAAATCAGATGTTCGTTGAAATAAAATTTGTTTTCCTAACTATTTTACTGTCTGTATAATGTACACAACACTCACCCACACAAAACCCCCTCATACACACACACACACACACGCAAACATCCTGTCATTCTATGCCACACACTACACTCAAAAACATGCAATTTTTAACATGTGTATGACCAACAACACGCACTCACACACGTCACACACACAACATGCCTCATACACACACGCCATCACACACCAGCAACACACACACATGCTCTCACACACACCACACACCATGCCACCGATGTCACTCCCGCTATCCCGCTACCTCACACACTCTACCTCCCGCGGAACAACCAGCACGCCTGACATCTCCTGCACCTCACACATCTCCCTCCGCAACCGGACCGCGACGCCGCGGACTACAGTCAAACAGCATGCCACCAATGTCACTCCCGCTACCTCACACACTGTATGACAACACCTACCACTGAAACTCAGCTGTTCCTTACAATAAAATATGTTTTCCTAACAATTTCACTGTCTGTATAATCTACTATATATTTCTGAAAGCACTGTATGTCTGCGTCCCTAGCGGCAATCTCATTGGTCCCTTGGCCTGCCCGCCCCCGCACACCTCTCATTGGACTCACACACTCACACCACCCCCTTGGCCCACCCCCCACACCTCTCATTGGGCTCACACACTCACACCACCCCCTTGGCCCGCCCCCCACACCTCTCATTGGCCTGAGGCGGAGTGACGGGCCAAAGGTCCAAAAAAAAAAAAAAAACACACACACATATATATCTCTGTCCTCTCCCCCCCCCATCACACTCACCTCCCCCCCTCCCCGGTGCTCACCTCCCTCCCGCTCCACTCCCTCCCCGGCGGGGGGACACGCGCCCACCTAAGACGCGCCCGGAAGCCGCTCCACTCCCGCACTCACCTCCCTCCCGCTCTTACCTCCCGCACTCACCTCCCGCTCCACTCCCTCTACACTCCACTCCCTCCCGCTACACACCACTCCCTCCCGCTCCACTCCCGCACTCACCTCCCTTCCACTCACCTCCCTCCCGCTACACACCACTCCCTCCCGCTACACACCACTCCCTCCCGCTCCATTCCCTCCCGCTCCACTCCCTCCCCCGCTCCACTCACGTCCCTCCCGCTCCATTCCCTCGCGCTCCATTCCCTCCCGCTCCACTCACCTCCCTCCCGCTCCACTCCGTCCCCGGCGGGGGAACAGGCTGCCACGCGGCGCGTAAGATGGCGGACCCCCTTCCTCCCTCGCGGCGCCGAGTAAGAAGATGGCGGCGGCCGGAAGTACAGGTAGGTGTCGCTCCCCCACCTCCCCCCCACCTGTGGCGCCGCACGAAACTGAGAAAGGGCGCATCACGGGTGTGTGTGTGTGTGTGTGTGTGTGTGTGTCACTGCCCCCCCTCCTGTCCACTGCCCCCCCTCCTGTCCACTGCCCCCCCTCCTGTCCACTGCCCCCCCTCCTGTCCACAGCCCCCCCTCCTGTCCACCGCCCACCCCTCCTGTCCACAGCCCCCCCCTCCTGTCCACAGCCCCCCCCTCCTGTCCACAGCCCCCCCTCCTGTCCACTGCCCCCCCCTCCTGTCCACTGCCCCCCCTCTCCTGTCCACTGCCCCCCTCTCCTGTCCACTGCCCCCCCTCTCCTGTCCACTGCCCCCCCTCTCCTGTCCACTGCCCCCCTCTCCTGTCCACTGCCCCCCCCTCTCCTGTCCACTGCCCCCCCCTCTCCTGTCCACTGCCCCCCCCTCTCCTGTCCACTGCCCCCCCTCTCCTGTCCACTGCCCCCCCTCTCCTGTCCACTGCCCCCCCTCTCCTGTCCACTGCTCCCCCTCCTGTCCACTGCCCCCCCCCCTCCTGTCCACTGTCCTCCCTCCTGTCCACTGTCCACTGCCCCCCCTGTCCACTGCCCCCCCCTCCTGTCCACTGCCCCCCCCTCCTGTCCACTGCCCCCCCCTCCTGTCCACTGCCCCCCCCTCCTGTCCACTGCCCCCCCCTCCTGTCCACTGCCCCCCCCCTCCTGTCCACATCCCCCCCCTTCCCACCCACCCCTTCCCACCGCCTCCCCCCCCTCCCCCCCCTTCCCACCGCCTCCCCCCCTCCCCCCCCTTCCCACCGCCTCCCCCCCCTCCCCCCCTTCCCACCGCCTCCCCCCCCTCCCCCCCTTCCCACCGCCTCCCCCCCCTTCCCACCGCCTCCCCCCCCCCTTCCCACCGCCTCCCCCCCCCTTCCCACCGCCTCCCCCCCCTTCCCACCGCCTCCCCCCCCTTCCCACCGCCTCCCCCCCCCCTTCCCACCGCCTCTCCCCCCCTTCCCACCGCCTCCCCCCCCCTTCCCACCGCCTCCCCCCCCTTCCCACCGCCTCCCCCCCCCTTCCCCCCCCTTCCCACCGCCTCCCCCCCCTTCCCACCCCCTTCCCACCGCCTCCCCCCCCTTCCCACCCCCTTCCCACCGCCTCCCCACCCTTCCCACCCCCTTCCCACCGCCTCCCCACCCTTCCCACCCCCCTCCCACCGCCACCCCCCCTTCCCACCGCCCCCCCTCCTTCCCACCGCCCCCCCTCCTTCCCACCCCCTCCCCCTTCCCTCCCCCTTCCCACCGCTTCCCACCACCTCCCCCCTCCCCACCACCTCCCCCCCTTCCCACCCCCTCCGCTCCCCTCCCCTCCACCCCCCTCCCCTCCACCCCTTTCCCCTCCCTTCCCCTCCCACACTTCCACCCCTTCCCCCCCTCCTCTAACCCTTCCCCCCCTCCTCTAACCCTTCCCCCCCTCCTCTAACCCTTCCCCCCCCTACTCTAACCCTTCCCCCCCTCCTCTAACCCTTCCCCCCCTCTAACCCTTCCCCCCCCTCCTCTAACCCTTCCCCCCCTCCTCTAACCCTTCCCCCCCCTCCTCTAACCCTTCCCCCCCCCTCCTCTAACCCTTCCCCCCCCCCTCCTCTTACCCTTCCCCCCTCCTCCACCCCTTGCCCCCCTCCTCCACCCCTTGCCCCCCTCCTCCACCCCCTCCTCCCCTTCCCGCCGCCCTTCGCCTTCCTGCCCGCCTTACCGCCTCCCCACCCCCGCCTCTGCCTTTCACCCGCCCTTACTCCGGCCGCCTCTGCCTTTCACCCACCGCCTCACAGCCGCTGCATGCACTCAACAGACACCCGCCACACTCGACACATACCTGCCGCCACACACACCTGCTGCCTCCCGCCCCTACGCACCGACATCACTGACCCACCGCCTCACACCCTAACAGGACCCCCACTCACACACAGCACTCACAACCCACGCGCCACCCGCCGCCTCACACCCTAGCAGGACCCCCACTCACAGACAGCACTCACAACCCACGCGCCACCCGCCGCCTCACACCCTAGCAGGACACCCACTCGCAGACAGCACTCACAACCCACGCGCCACCCGCCGCCTCACACCCTAGCAGGACCCCCACTCACAGACAGCACTCACAACCCACGCGCCACCAGCCGCCTCACACCCTAGCAGGACACCCACTCGCAGACAGCACTCACAACCCACGCGCCACCCGCCGCCTCACACCCTAGCAGGACCCACACTCAGACAGCACTCACAACCCACGTACCACCCGCCGCCTCACACCCTAGCAGGACCCCCACTCGCAGACAGCACTCACAACCCACGCGCCACCTGCCGCCTCACACCCTAGCAGGACACACGCCTCACATTTTTACATCACTTATGGCACCAAAATATACATTGTACTGTGGTGTGGTTACAATAAACCATTTTTATACAACATCGTATTACATTTTCTTCCATCTTTCTTTTCAATATTATTATCCAACCTTTACAACAAACAGTCACCTATTGTTCCACCATTTATAAATAATACTACCTATTACGCATTTACATCCCGGGCAACGCCGGGTCTCTCAGCTAGTTGCTCTATAAAGGTTTGAGCCTAGTACCATTGCTATGGGAAGGTCTTTTAAATCAGTATATTTTTTACATGTAAGTATTAAATCAGTATCATTAATATGTGTGTATAAGCTAAGTGTCACACATGAAGTCTCTGTGGAGTTAATATTGGAGTTAGAATTGGAGGTGAATACTATAAGAAGAACTTGAATCTGCACAACAACATCCTGCCACTGTGAGATCTTGGCGTACCCTTTGTGGCATCACTACCGTCCTACCTGAAGGACACAAAGGATGTCCTTCAGAGACTTGAAGGCATAGTAATCACATCAGATACCATTCTAGTGAGCCTAGATGTAGAAGGCCTTTATACCAGCATCTTACATCATATAGGCCTAGAAGCTACGAATCACTACTTGCAAACAAGAGGTAGACATTTCTCCGCCCACTCCGACTTTATAATAGAATTACTGAGGTTTGTCTTAACAAGAAATTATTTCCTATTCAATACCAAAATCTATCATCAAACACAGGGGACAGCGATGGGCACGAAATGTGCACCATCCTATGCGAACCTCTACTTAGGATGGTGGGAGGCGAAACACGTTTTCACTGAAGAAATGGAACACTACACGACACACGTCGTACTTTGGACACGTTTCATAGATGACGTGTTCATGTTATGGCAGGGTACACCAACGTTGTTAAAAGAATTAATTGGAATCCTCAATCAGAATACACTCAACCTACGTCTCACTTTAGAGTACGACTACGCATCCATCTGCTTTCTGGATTTACAATTAAAAAGAGGGAAAGACAATCTGATAGAAACAACTGTCTATCGTAAACCAATGGCCACAAACAACCTTTTGGAGGCCTCTAGCCATCACCCTAACACTCTAATTAGGGGAATACCAGTAGGCCAATTCCTACGACTCAGGAGAAACTGTAGCACGACTGCAGAATATGAAATCCAGGCAAAAACAATGACCCAACGTTTCAAAACAAGAGGATATAGCAACAAAAGTATAAAAACAGCATACAAGAGAGCCAAATACTCTCCACGCTCCAATCTACTAACTGATAAAATACTAACTAATGAGACCAAAGTGATACGTTTTGTAGGCACTTACAACAAACAGTGGAATTTAGCCAGGGAAGTTTTTCGCAAACACTGGCACATCCTAGAGGCAGATGAGGACATTAAGGAAGTCATTCCTGCTCATCCATCAATGGTGAGCAGAAGAGCGGAAAACCTTAAAGATATCGTAGTCCACAGCCACTATACAGAAACTCCCATAAAATCATGGCTACCACCTAAACCGTTTGGCAGCTATTCATGCCATCATTGTAAAGCGTGCCAAAATATCACAACTACGAAAACATTCCAAAACTGGAATAACTCACAGAATTATCAGATTAGGAAATTCATTACCTGTCAAAGCTTTGGCGTAATATATCAAGGCCTCTGCAAATGTGGGAAGATCTACATAGGCAAGACAAAACGCCAATTTAAACAACGAGTACTGGAGCACATTGGCACTATACGCAACAATGTGGACACCCCACTGGCGAGGCACATAAACTCTTGCCAACAAGGAAACACCAAGTCTATACTTTTCACAGGGATAGACCAATTCTCCTTAGGTCAGAGGAAAGGTGATATAGACACTGTGCTCCTACAGAAGGAAGCACGGTGGATTTACATTCTCAAGGCACTCACACCAAAAGGCCTCAATGAAGGATTTGTCTATAGTCCCTTCATCTAAGCTATCCAGTTCATTCAAATGTAAGAGACTGTAAGTAATGCAGTATAAACACAATATATTTCAAAACTATATAACTGCATTCTGAACAACACACATCTGGATACAATCATACCTGCCTCACACTCTGTCATTCAATACACACACACAGAAAACTACTAAAATAAAATATAAGCAAAAAAAGTAATAAACCAGTCAAAGATACACATCAGTAAATTCATTTATTATTGAAATATAAAGAAACAGAATTATGGTGTCTCAACAGTGATAGTTATCAGTAGCAAATTTGAGATGACAAACAGTTAAGACAGCATACTGCAACATATATAATAAATTAACAGCAACATGCCACAGTTATTCACAGTCTCGTACATCAAAGGAGACATAGTGCTGGTCTGAATTCCTATCCATTACCAGCCACACAGTGAGCATGCGCTAAAAGTGAATGGGGTCACTACAGGTTAATCCAAGTGCTATAAATAGCCTTCAAAGACATAAGAAACCTTCTGATTACCTTAGCCTTGACAAAGCACTCGCGAAACGCGCGCGTCGGCAAACACGTGACCACGTGCACGAGCAGAGCCTGAGTTCATGTACACTGACTCAGTGAGATTCAGAGAGTCAGCGTGTCTCAGCCCGTGCACAGTAATGGACTGCTGAAAGATCCTACGATCTTAGCAGTCACACATCAGTAAAGTAAAGGCACAGAGAATACCTGGCAGTATATCACAGTACAAATGCAGGAAGCCTGAATGCTAATCCCCAAACACAGCATTTAGCTTAAAGGGGCACACACATTGAGCAAAACGGCAACAAATCCAGCAATTAACCTCTGGAGTGCCAGACCATCACCACATATGAAGAGCACTACACCAACTAGGGAAAGGTCTTTCATATTAGACCGATATTAATACCCTAAAAGGAGCAGTACTCAGCTGTTAATTACTGTATGTATCTTTATATACAGAATTTACAGCAGTGCCACTAACTTACCAGTATTGCAAAACAAATACTAGTGTCTATTCTAGCCCTGTCATTACACACTTGGGATGTACACGTGTTAAGTATCACACACTTGTATTTAAATACCACCACCCACACATGCTGGTGTTAAAAACTCATAATAGGTGCACATAGACCTAGATCTGTATACACAAGTCTATAATGTACTAATAGCTGCAGTACAAAAGCAGCTAAGTACAGGTCCAATCAACTAGTGCACCTACTAGTATTTCAATACTGGGGCACTACATCTGTGGTCCACACAGCCGCTACTTTCATTACAAGAACTCTAGCCCATTCTCTCCATATGAGGAACACTAGGGCCAGTGAATTACCCTAACACTGGGCATTAATACACCATTGTATACTCCTCTGGATACACCTATCCATAGAGTTAGCCACACTTGGCATCATTTAATCATTGTTTTAAACCCCAATATTTTAACGATATTGTCAATTAATAAAGTTATTTTAGACAAATCACCAATTCATACAGAAACAGAGTGCTATCTACAGGGGTTCTGTCTGTCTACTATGTATTAAATTATACGCCCTTTGCAGCACCAGTTTCATTGTTCTATAGCAAAGCTGAAGCGGGGGTAAACATACGTATAAAAATATTTATATGTTAAACTGGATTTAAAACCTATTATAAGGGATGATGTTTATGAAGGGAATGATGAAAATGTAGAGACTTTGTGGATAGAAATTAGCAGTGGAGGTAAAAGTATAAAGAAAATGTTTGTGGGAATATGCTATAAACCACCAAATATCTGCGAGATTGAGGAAGCTAAAATACTTTTGCAAATGGAGAAGGCATCAAACCTGGGTCATGTTTGCATAATATGGGATTTTAATTATCCAGGCATAGACTGGGGCAATGAGGTTAGCATTACAGCAAACGGAAACAGGTTTTTGGGGGTGCTTAAAGATAATTATATGACCCAAATTATTGAGGAACCAACCAGGAGAGGGGCAATACTGGATTTGGTAATATCAAACAATTCAGAAGTAATTGCAAATATTCAAGTCCTGGAACATTTGGGTAACAGTGATCATAACATGGTCTCATTTGAAAAAAAGTATCAAAAAACAGATTACTTGGATTCAACAAAGACATTAAACTTTAGAAAGGCAGATTTTAATAAAGTGAGGTCTAATCTACAAGTAATACAATGGGATGATGTTTTTGCAGGGAAAAATGTAGAAGATAAATAGGCAGTCTTTAAAACCTTGTTAGAGAAGCACACTCATCAGTGTATACCTTTGGGTTATAAGTATAAAAGAAATATGTCAAAATCAATGTGGCTAAATAAACAGGTAGGGGAGGAAATGGACAAGAGAGGAAGGCGTTTATATTCTTTAAGTAGGAGGAACGGAGACATCGTATCAGAATTATAAGGAATGTTACAAAAATTGCAAATGGGCAATTAAATTAGCAAAAATGGATAATGAAAAAAGGATTGCAATAGAAAGTAAGATAAACCCTAAAATGTTCTTTAAGTACCTTAATAACAAAAAAACGAGAAAAGAAAATATAGGACCCTTTCAGTGTGAGATTGGTAGGCAGATTATTGGAGATAAGGAAAAAGCAGAGGTATTAAACAAATTCTTTGCCTCTGTTTACCAGGGAAGAATCAAGTTCAATAGTAGTGCAGCAGGAGGAAGCCACAACCTCCTTATTAATGAACAATTGGTTTACTGAGGAAAAAGCTCATAAGCAGCTTAAAAAAATTAAAGTAAATAAGGCACCTGGCCCCGATGGCATACATCCAAGAGTTCCCAAGGAGTTAAGCTCAGTAATAGCCAAACCATTATATTTAATATTCAAGGACTCCATTTCCACAGGCTCAGTACCACAATATTGGCGTAAAGCAGATGTGGTGCCTATATTTAAAAAGGGAGCGAGATCATAACTGGGGAATTACAGACCTGTATGCCAGACTTCAATAGTGGGGGTACTATTTGAAGGTTTAATATGGGATAATATTCAGGAATACCTAATGGAAAACAAAATTCAGTAATTGTCAGCATGGATTTATGAAGGATAGATCTGTAAGGAATCGGGGGCCACGTCCCTTGCGGCGTGACCCCTCCTTACCCACTACCAGTACTGCAGCGGCTGTGGCCCCTGCCCCCCGTCGCTACCCATGCCGCCGCCCAGTGCATACCTTGAACTCTGCCGTCGCCATCTTGGATTCTGGCACTGGTGTTACAGACCCTCAGCTGGGTTGTACTATTTCCTGGTCTCTCAGCCACTCACAAGCAGCTCCTCGACACGCCTCCGCCATGCCCCTCGTCCGGATTGGTCACTGTCGCTTTAAATATCCGGCTGTGACTTCACTTCCTTGCTCTGCATAGCTCCTTGCTTCCTGTGTAGCCTGGAAACTGTGTCGTGCTCCTGTTTGTCTTTTCTCCTACAGATTTGAACCGGCTTGTCTGACTTACCCCTCTGGCTCCCGACTTCAGCTTACCCATCACGATTCTTACCTCTCAGACCCTTGGACACGGAAACGGATTTGACTACGGAACTCTCTATACTCCTGAACTCGGCAAGTACAACGACTATTCTAAATCTTAACCCAGGCCTGGCCACGCTACAACCACATCCCGGACCCGCTCCCTCTGCTGTCGGTGTGTATATTCAACATCCCACCTCAGTACAGGGGACTGGCCTGGTCTATGGGCTGCATGCACAGCGTGACATTATGCAGAGCCAAACAGAAACAGACCTGACTGAGGTGGGCCAACTAATCAGGGGACTCGCGCATTGCATTGATACTTTGGGAACTCAGATCACAAGCCTGGTACAACAGCTTTCCCAGCTTTCACTACAGCCTATTCCGGCCCCAGCCACGTAGGGTGGCGACCGGCCATCAGAACTCAGGATTCCTACGCCTAAAGCATATGCGGGTGACCCTCTAGCCTGTCGTGGTTTTTTGAATCAATGTGAAATACAATTTGAGATTTCTCCCAGCCTGTTCCCCACCGGACGCACCAAGGTAGCCTATGTTTACTCTCTTTTAACAGGGGACACCTTGGCGTGGGCCTCTCCCATCTGGGAGTTGCGTGAGGAAACCACCCAGGATTACCAGCTCTTCCGCCAAGAATTCCAGCAGGTATTTGATATTCCCGCCCGCTGAGATACTGCCGCTGCTTCTCTTGTTCAATTGTCTCAAGGTCGTAGGTCCGTAGCCAAATATGCATTGGAATTCCGGACTGTCGCGGCGGAGACGCATTGGAACCAAGAAGCCCTTATTGCTGTGTTTTGGCAAGGTTTGTCCGACTCTGTAAAGGATGAACTTGCAGTTCAGCCCAGGCCCCAGGGATTGGAGGAATTGATCGCAATATGCATACGAGTGGATCAGCGCCTTCAACAGCGCCGTCATGAACGCCAGCGTCCCAGAATTTTCTCTTCTGACCCTATTCTTCCCAGATCCTTCCCAGCTATTCGTCCTGTTCTAGACACTGTGGAACCCATGCAGATTGCCAGTCAAGAGTTCCGTAATACCGATAGGACTGCTGATAGAACTCCTGACCGGACTGCCGAAAGGGCTCGTCGCCGGAATGAGGGCCTTTGCTACTACTGTGGATCTCCTGAGCATACGGTACGTTTTTGTCCTTTAAGGCCCAAAGAACAAACACGACCAATGGGGCAAGAGGGACTCATTTTGGGGTCAATATCTTCTCACCCTATCTCTGAAGAGGAACTCCCTAAGAGAATGATGCTTCCAGTCTCGCTTGAGGGTCCGAATTTTCGCGTAACCACAGCCGCTTTTCTTGATTCAGGATCCGGTGGTAACTTTGTGGATCAAGATTTTGCTACTCTTAACAAGATTCCGCTCATCGCTAAGAAATCGCCGATTGGCCTCGAGTCTATTGATGGTCGTCCTTTGCAACCTGCCTTCATCACGTTAGAGACTCTTCCTCTCACCCTTTCTGCCGGTACTCATACCGAAGTCATATCCTTTGACGTGATGCACTCTCCTGCCGTTCCAGTTATCCTAGGATTACCCTGGCTACAGCAGCACAACCCACGCATTGATTGGAGGGATGGCAAGACAATTCAGTGGGAGCCAGAGTCAGACGCCTCACCATTGCCGGTCATTTCTCCTACCACAGTCCTCGCGGGAGTGGAAACGCCCCCGGCTAATGATTCCGCTCTTCCTGAAGCATATGCGGATTTCATCGACGTGTTTAGCAAAACACAATCGGAGGTTCTACCTCCTCACAGACCTTATGATTGCCCCATTAATCTGGATCCCGGCGCTGTTCTTCCAAAATGTAAGTCCTACCCCTTGTCTCTCCCTGAAACTGAAGCCATGGCAGCATACATCAAAGAAAACCTTGAAAAAGGATTCATTCGTAATTCTTCGTCCCCCGCTGGTGCCGGTTTCTTTTTTGTCAAGAAGAAAGATGGATCCCTGAGACCATGCATTGATTACCGAGGGCTCAATCTCATCACAGTCAAGAATCGATACCCCCTTCCGCTGATCTCCGAACTTTTTGATAGGCTTCAAGGGGCAAAAAAAATTTCCAAGCTAGACCTCCGAGGAGCTTATAATTTTGTTCGCATCCGAGAAGGCGATGAATGGAAGACTGCCTTCAATACCAGAAGCGGCCACTACGAGTATCTTGTAATGCCCTTCGGCTTATGCAATGCTCCTGCTGTTTTTCAGGATTTCATGAATGATGTCTTCCGTGATGTTCTCAATTCTTTCGTAATCGTCTATCTGGATGATATCCTAATTTTTTCTAAAAATCTTCAAGATCATGTCCAGCATACCAGGCTCGTTCTCGCTCGCCTTCGTGTCAATAATCTCTACGCTAAGCTCGAGAAATGTCTTTTTCATCAAACCTCTACTGCCTTCTTAGGCTATATAATTTCAGATAAAGGATTTTCAATGGACCCTGAAAAACTTAAGGCTGTTTTGGATTGGCCTCAGCCCAACTCTCTCAAAGCCATCCAGCTTTTTTTGGGCTTCTCCAATTACTATAGGAAATTCATCCGAAATTTTTCCACCACTGTGGCTCCCATTACGGCCCTAACCAAGAAGGAAGCTGACCCGTCTCTATGGCCTCCGCAGGCCGTCTCGTCCTTCGAAACCCTTAAACAAGCTTTTGTCTCGGCACCCATCCTGCGACATCCCAATGTTAGTCTTCCTTTTACTTTAGAAGTTGATGCGTCTGATTGTGGTGCAGGCGCCATCCTGTCCCAGAGATTCTTCCCTCAAGATAAGCTTCATCCATGCGGTTTTTTTTCAAAGAAGTTTTCGCCCGCTGAAAAGAACTATGATGTTGGCAATAGAGAGCTCTTGGCTATCAAGATTGCCTTACAGGAATGGCGACATCTCCTGGAAGGTTCCCGCGAACCGATTTCTATATTGACCGACCATAAAAACCTTCTGTATATCGAAAATGCACGTCGTCTGGGGTCTCGTCAAGCTCGCTGGGCACTATTTTTCTCAAGATTTAATTATACTTTGTCCTATATTCCTGGTTCTAAAAACACAAAAGCTGATGCCTTGTCCCGACAATTTTCTCCGGAGGAAAGATCCGAAGAAACCCCTGAAACTATCGTACCCTTTAAGTTTATAATTTCCGCCAACTCATTTGACATTCTCGAAAAGATCGTTGAAGCTCAAACACAAATTCCGAGTGGTCTAGAGGTATCGGAGGGAACTCTTTATGCCGCACCCAGGTTTCATCAAAAGATATTAGAATGGGGTCACTCTGTCCGTTCAGCCGGCCATCCCGGTTTCAAAAGAACTTTGGATCTTATCAAACGTACTTTTTGGTGGCCTAATATGGAAAAGATGGTTCATGAATTTACTAGTGCTTGTCCAGTATGCGCACAAAACAAGACTCTTCATCAAAGACCCTCAGGCTTGCTCATGCCCTTGCCAGTACCCGAACGTCCATGGTCACATATTTCAATGGATTTCATTGTGGATCTACCCCCTTCCAGAGGGATGAATACCATTTTTGTCATCGTTGACCGTTTTTCAAAACAGGCCCACTTTGTTCCACTCAAAGGACTTCCCTCCTCGCCCACCCTAGCTGATATCTTCACAAAGGAGGTGTTTCGCATCCATGGGATACCTACATCCATAGTCTCGGACCGAGGCACACAATTTATATCGAAATTTTGGCGGGCTTTCTCCAAGAGGCTTGGCATGGCGCTATCCTTCTCGTCAGGCTATCACCCCCAAACTAATGGGCAAACAGAAAGACTTAATCAAACGCTGGAACAATACCTGCGGTGTTTTATTTCCGATTCCCAGGATAATTGGGTTGACCTGCTACCTTGGGCAGAATTTGCAACCAATTCACTTCGTAACGAATCCACGCATGAAACCCCGTTCTTCGTGAATTATGGTTTCCACCCAAGTCGACTGCCAATCTCAAACATTCCGATAGGAGTGCCGGCGGCTAATGAACGGTAACTACTCTTCAGAAGTCATGGATCAAGATTCAGTCCGCGCTTCTTAGCGCCGCTCAGAAATTCAAGTCTCAGGCAGAACACCGTCGTCAACAGGCCCCTAATTACAAGCCAGGGGACCGAGTTTGGCTTTCGTCTAAGAATATCAAGTTGAAGTCTCCGACCCCGAAATTAGCACCTCGATTCTTAGGGCCTTTTCTGATCCAGGAACAAATCAATCCTGTGGCATTTCGTCTGCAACTTCCGTCTTCCATGAGGATTCCAAACGTATTCCATGTTTCCCTGCTCAAGCCATTCGTCCAGAGCAAACGGTTCCCTGCTAAGACCCATAGACCCAAACCAGTCACGGTCCAAGTACAACCTGAATTCGAAATCCAGACAATCATGGATTCTCGTGTATCCAGAGGAAAGATACAATTCCTTGTTCACTGGAAGGGTTATGGCCCAGAGGAACGCTCTTGGGTACCCAAGGAGGACATCCATGCTCCAGTTCTCTTGGACCGCTTCCACAAGAAATTTCCGCAGAAGCCTTGGATGGATCGTCATGAGGTCGATCCTGAAGGGGGGGTACTGTAAGGAATCGGGGGCCACGTCCCTTGCGGCGTGACCCCTCCTTACCCACTACCAGTACTGCAGCGGCTGCTGCCCCTGCCCCCCGACGCTACCCATGCCGCCGCCCAGTGCATACCTTGAACTCTGCCGTCGCCATCTTGGATTCTGGCACTGGTGTTACAGACCCTCAGCTGGGTTCTACTATTTCCTGGTCTCTCAGCCACTCACGAGCAGCTCCTCGACACGCCTCCGCCATGCCCCTCGTCCGGATTGGTCACTGTCGCTTTAAATATCCGGCTGTGACTTCACTTCCTTGCTCTGCATAGCTCCTTGCTTCCTGTGTAGCCTGGAAACTGTGTTGTGCTCCTGTTTGTCTTTTCTCCTGCAGATTTGGACCGGCTTGTCTGACTTACCTCCCTGGCTCCGGACTTCGGTTTACCCATCACGATTCTTACCTCTCAGACCCTTGGACACGGAAACGGATTTGACTACGGAACTCTCTATACTCCTGAACTCGGCAAGTACAACGACTATTCTAAATCTTAACCCAGGCCTGGCCACGCTACAACCACATCCCGGACCCGCTCCCTCTGCTGACGGTGTGTATATTCAACATCCCACCTCAGTACAGGGGACTGGCCTGGTCTATGGGCTGCACAGCGTGACAAGATCTTGCCAAACCTCCTTATTTGTTTCTTTGAGGTGGTAAGTAGGAATTTAGACATGGGTAATGCAGTTGATGTGGTCTACATAGATTTTGCAAAGGCTTTTAATACGGTTTCACACAAGAGGGTGGTGTACAAAATAAAGCAAATTGGACTCAGTAAAAATATATGCAACTGGATAGATAACTGGTTGAAGGACAGATAACAGTGGGTTGTCATAAATGGAACTTTTTCAGGTTGGGCTATGGTTGTGAGTGGAGTACCTCAGGGATCGGTACTGGGACCCGTGCTTTTTAACTTGTTTATTAATGACCTTGATGTTGGCATCGAGAGCAAAGTCTCCATCTTTGCTGATGATACTAAATTGTGTAAGGTAGTAGAATCAGAGCAGGATGTAATTTCTCTCCAGAAAGACTTTGACAGACTGGAAACTTGGGTAGGTAAATAGCAGATGAGGTTTAATACAGATAAATGTAAGGTTATGCATTTGGGCAGCAAGAATAAACAGGCGACTTACAAATTAAATAGAGATAAATTGGGGGAATCCATGATGGAGAAGGATTTAGGAGTGCTTGTAGACAGCAGGCTTAGCAATAGTGCCCAAAGTCATGCAGTAGCTGCAAAGGCATGCAAGATCTTATCTTGCATTAAATGGGCAATGAATGGAAGGTAAGTAAACATTAGTATGCCTCTTTACAAATCATTAGTAAGACCACACCATGAATATGGAGTACAATTTTGGGCACCACTCCTTAGAAAATAAATTATGGAACAAGAGAGATTGCAGAGAAGAGCCACCAAATTAATAAAGGGGATGGACAATCTAACTTACGAGGAGAGGCTAGCTAAATTAGATTTATTTACATCAGAAAAGAGGCGTCTACGAGGGGATATGATAACTATATACAAATATATTCAGGGACAATACAAGGAGCTTTCAAAATAACTTTTCATCCCAATTGCAGAAACTCGGGGGCATCCCTTTAGGTTGGAGGAAAGGAGATTTCACCAGCAACAAAGGAAAGGGTTCTTTACAGTAAGGGCAGTTACAATGTGGTATTCATTACTCATGGAGACTGTGGTGGCAGATAGAATAGATTTGTTCAAAAAAAAGTTTGGACATCTTTTTAGAAAGGAAAGGTATACAGGGATATACCAAATAAGTAAACATGGGAAGAATATTGATCCGGGGATTAATCAGATTGCCAATTCTTGGAGTCAGGAAGGAATTTATTTTTCCCCTTATGAGATATCATTGGATGATATGACTCTGGGGTTTTTTGTTTGCCTTCCTCTGGATCAATAAGTAAGTATAGATATAGGATAAAGTATTTGTTGTCTAAATTTAACATAGGTTGAACTTGATGTATGTCTTTTTTCAACCTCATCTACTATGTAACTATGTAACTATGTAACTATGTAACTATGTACTCTGGGCAGGTCTTACCTCAGTCTCATTGCTATGAGAAGGGTTATGTGGGGGGAGCACTTGGGGGATCAGCAGTTTTCAGAGCTGATGTTCAGTTACTCACCTTAAGCTGATGCTGGTACTTTTGATTTTCATCCTTGAAGGAACGTCCTAAAAATACTTTCAGTGCCGCCTCCTCCCCCTCCCTGTGCAGATACAGGAACTCTTCCTGCGTCTCTGTGGGGAATTTGGCCACTCGTTGGCCCATCTCAGCCTCATATTTGGACAATGCGTCCCCCACGGCTCCGGTATTCTCAATCTCTGCCAAAGCCAGCACCGCGTTCTCCATGCAGGGAACGGAGCCGCTCCGAATCGCCTCCACGTATGTGACTGCGAGATGCCCCAGAACTGGGATATACGAACAGTGGGAACAGAAGGGAGCACAGATATTACATAAAAGCACTCTAATGTGGGCTACACAATGATACACACACACACACACAAACACACACACACACACACACACACACACACACACACACACACACACACACACACACACATACACACACACACACACACATACACACACACACACACACACTGTTCAGGAATATTTAAAGAACATACAAAGATACTGATGTTTTATACAGCTTGATGACATCACTAATAAAGAAGTATGTGACTATGAGGAATAATTAGTTACGGAAGAAAATAACCAGATAGAAAGAGATAAGGGTGATTATTTGTACAACACGATAAACACCTGGAATCTCCAGAAATCCCCATTTCCCTAATACCACTAAGGACAGGGCACTGTAGGTACTCTAGACCTCAGGGGTTTTATGGGTACAGTATGAATATCAATATTAATAGACCGGTGAACCCTCAGAGTTTTCAAACGTCTCAGATTTTGGATTTCAATCCTCCCAACTTTACTTCAGATATCGATTTTTTGCCTTGATAGAGAAAGGGACAACACCAGATCTGTTCCCAATCAAGATCATGATAATCAATGACCTATTAGCAAAAATCTTGCAGCAAAGCCTAAAAGATTGTCACATACACTAGAGATCTGAGCAATGATCATTATTTTCTATTATTGTTATTATTATTTTTGAAGGAGGAACCAAAATTACTCTTGTTCTGCCCACGAGAGTAATTTAACCTCACTTTGAAGGAATTTGAAGATCCGCTGGATCCAACTGATATTGCCGTGTTTGGTCGGGTCATTTCCATTTGCCTTTAACTGACAGTTTTTATGATAACACGTATGATTCTATAGGCGCTTCATTTAGTGGGTTGTCAAATTATTCCCTCTCCCTTCAGACCTAAATCTTGTTTTTCCCCATGGGCAGTTTTGTAGATACAGGACATTGTACACATTAGTTTTCAAGGATTTTCAAAAACTATGTAAGGGAAAGACATATATTAATGAACAATTTATCTCGGGATTAAAAGGCGGCACTTAATGAATAACAAAAAAATAGACACCCTTATCATTAAACATGCTGGTATGGGAGGGGGTATTATAGTCCTGGACAGGTGTATGTGTATGGGTGAAGCAAATACATTGCTGCTATCCTACACTAAACCCTCTAAGAATCCCAATAAAGAGTTTCAAATACTCCTTGATTTATTTCTCATGGGGCCATCTCAAATCATTACTGATGTCAAATATAAGTTTCTATTTTTCAATCTCCCCGGAAAAGCCTATTTTTTATTGTTCACGGAACATCCGTAAGTATTTGACAAACCCGTCAGTCAGGCCCATCATCCCCAGGATGGGGTCGATAAGCTCAAACCTATCCCAGTATGTTGATAGTTATCTTCCGTCATAAAGCATCGCTCTCTGAGATCCCATACTACGGTTACCCGGCACGTTATCAGCTCCATATCAGGGATAAAGTGTAAGAGCACCTATCACTGGGCCACGGGCGACGTTCAGTCGCTTTACACGTGTATTGCACATGTTAAGGGTCTTGTAGTTTTCAAACGTCATTTGAACAAGGAGTTTGCCATGTCTTTTCATCAGCAATTTAACATATCTGCGATCGGTTTATATGAACACATAATCATTTTTTATTTGATCAACAGTTTTATTTACTGATCTGTTGAATGGCCATGGGTGCCAGGTTCGTCACCAGCAATACTAATCTATTAATGGTTTAATGGGAGGAGAGCCAGGTCTGGAGTAGTAACCCACTGGGGGTGGGCCTGGTATACTATGGCCGTTTCATAGACGACATCCTTATTATTTGGGATAGTCTGGTTGGGAATATTTTGTATTTATTTTTACATTTCATTTCCATGACATTACACATAAATGTATACTGTGAGCTATACAATATTAATCTTATCCACCTACCACATGATGCGATAAGGAATAAGTGACACTGTCCCTGATCTGCCTGGCAACACATTACAGGAGATTTTAGTAAAACAACAAAGGACCTACGGGGAAGAGTTCTAGAACATGTCAATCAATATCATAATGGTGATATCAGCACGCTCTCGTTTATGGGCATCTATCATTTGAAGGGCACAATGAGGGGAGGAGATACTGACAAAAACTACTCTACGTAGAAGTAGAGTAGATAGATATATAAACTTAAAACCGGAGCCCAATTCGTATCAATGAGGTCTTCATTTCACTGATTAAAACATTATGAAACAAGAACCATCAATGACTACAAATGAACAGTAGTTACAAATTGCCACTAATGTTCTATTATCACCATCATAGCTCCAATTCTGGTACCTCTTGGTGTTTCAACCAAAGCTAAACATCTATATCATGTTTATCTGGGCAAGCTACCCAGCTATCTGAACAAGATCCTCACCCCTACCACACGCAGCACTTATCACCTCAGATCTGACTCCAAAAGACTTTTCATGGTCCCAAGGCTCAACAAAGTATCCGGCCGCTCCTCCTTCTCTTACCGTGCACCCCAAAACTGGAACAATCTACCGGAGACTCTCACAGCCGCCACCAGTCTAAGTTCTTTCAAATTTAAGGCTGTCACATTTTAATCTGGTCTGTAACTGTTACATACGCCCATAACATATATTTTCTTTAACTGTGCATGCAATGTCTTGTATATAATGTATACCCTGTTCATTTATGTAACTGTATTTGTAACCATGTATTATTTGTCTTAACTCTGTGCCCAGGACATACTGGAAAACGAGAGGTAACTCTCAATGTATTACTTCCTGGTAAAATATTTTATCAATAAATATCAGCGGTGCGCAAACTGGGGGTGCCAGCGGGGGGTCGCGGCGGTTCCAGGGTCCCTGCGCTGAGAGCGCGAGGCCTCTGTAAATTTACTTACCAGCTTCAGTCCACGCGTCTCCATGCAACGCGGTGTCAAATGACGTCCATTACTATGGAGACGTGACGTCACATGACACCGCGGGTCACATGACCCTGCGGCGTCATTTGACGCTTCATTGGTTAATGTGCCTTCTCTAGGGAATGTCAGAGAGGAGTCAGAGCAGACTAGCACTTACTGCAGGCAGCAGTTACTAGCTGCCATTAACCCCTTGGCATCATCCTTATGCACTAGGACAGCCACAGTGACTATATTTCCATGGTGTTTGCAGCACGAGCCACATTAACTGTCCTGGAACAGGATTGTTTCTTTTTCTGTCCCCCCTTGCAGCTGTCTGACTGCCAGTTCTCCTTAATTTCAGTTGCATGTTTTCCTTGCTCTGTAACTCCCAGTGAAGGTGGAAACTGCTACATTATTGACACATTATCCTCTCCACACAGCCAGTACTTGGCTGCCCTGGCAAACTCCCAATCCTCCTATCTGAGGTTGGGTCAACCCAACTCCCCTGTCTTTGCTCACAGTTAGTTTGGTCCTGAGACTGTTCATGTCTCACAGGAATACCACACTTCCTTTCTCTACTTGCAGCATGCGTGGGTATACCTTTCTTCCCTCCACTCCCTTGCAAGGCAATCCATTTTGACCTTCCCCCCAGACCAAAGCACCTTCACCTAGAGAAGCACTCCTTCACCACACAATAACATCTACAAGCACCTTGTAATTATGTGACTTCCCCAATAAAGTTAAGAAAATATAAAAGGACTTGGTATGATTTCAAAAGGGGACGAGTTCAGCTATCTGGCTTCATTCATATCCTACATACTGTATACACAATATATTAACCCTATCCCTATTGAGGGATCATGCTCACTGTATACTACACCCTCCCCCTCCCCACATGTCCAGTGGGATTTCTGGCTATTTGTTTGGTGATATATGTTTTAACTTAATATAATTCAATGTTAAGTTTTATTTAAGTGGTGAGCACAAGTGAATTTCTTTGAGGAGCTTCTTCAGCTATTCACCTTTTTCACATGTTTGAATAGAAAATCAGAAAGTCAAAAGAGGTGTGTTTTGGGATCAGACACGTGAGTTTTGATTTTTGCTACGCCAGTGACCTCTCCGAGACAGGACCTATGAGGGTGTAACGTATTGTAAAGGAATTTCTGCTTGTTTTGATCATTTTATTTTTAGAAACTGTTCTGCATTTATTGTAAATGTATCTTGTAATATTTTCTGTAACCTAAGCACTTTATTTAATATATTACAATAAAGCTTTAATAAGTGATGTTTTGGGCTCTGAATGAAATGTTGCACATTTTATAGAGATTATATACATTTTCGGACACATTTTGCTACAACAGATTTTTGTGTGTCAATTGCATAGTTTTTTCTATAATAAACATGGACCTGAGACCCTGGTAGATATAAATTAGTTATACATTTTGCATATTTCTTGGGTGGTGGCCACGGAAAGACATGATTGTAATCTAGTAATATAAACTCATCTATAGTACCTTGCGGAGGAGAAGGGCGAGTTAGATAGAGTAGCCGTGTGTATTAACCCTGGTTGTATATCTAAGACACATGCTCACCTGTGTGCTGTTTGTGACAGGTGGTATATGGGGACGGATTGAGGGGAGATTGTGAACTTGAGGGACTTTAGAGAAGGTATAAAGTGGGTCAGCTTGAGAGCTTTATATTCAGCCTTGTCCCGTATGTACTGTACGTAAGTTACATGCTCACAGGTTGTGTTACAAGGACATAATATTGTTGAAATCTGTGGACTATAGGCAGAAGAAGCTCGAGATGATAAACTGGACATTTTTTAATTTAACTCTCAAAAAAAATATTAATACTGAAATTATCATTTACACTGCAATGTCTCACAGGAACAGGAAAGGGTTAAACAAGGGATTCTTCATTGAAGAAAGGAGAATGGTTTTCTATAATGTACATTGCCTCTTTGCACTCACGTTTCCCACTGATCAGGTGTCCGCCTGCGAGCGTTTTCACTCGGCCGTCCTCGAACACGTAAGTACAGAACCTCTGAGTCTGATCCACAAACTCCTCCTCCAGCTCAGACTCCGGCACCTCCTCCAGGCGCTGGAGCTTTCTCTTAGAGGCCGGCCGGTCAAACACAAAGCACTTGTGTGAGTGGAAGAAGCTTATGATGCACTCCCGGGGCAGGTTGTAATCCTTAATAACTTCACTGGAACCTGGGACAGAGAAACAGAGAACATATATTCTCCTAAAATTAATAAGTAATAAGAAAAGATTTTGATGGATCCTGTCACTGTGTGTGCTGCGGTAATGCATCCTTACATGGATCCTGTCAGTATGTGTGTGCTGCAGTAATGCATCCTTACATGGACCCTGTCACAGTGTGTGCTGCACTAATGCATCCTTTCATTGATCCCGTCACAGTGCGTGTGCTGCAGTAATGCAACCTTACATGGATCCTGTCACAGTGTGTTCTGCAGTAATGCAACCTTACATGGATCCTGTCACAGTGTGTGCTGCAGTAATGCATCCTTACATGGATCCTGTCACAGTGTGTGCTGCAGTAATGCATCCTTACATGGATAATGTCACAGTTTGTGCTGCAGTAATGTATCCTTACATGGATCCTGTCACAGTGTGTGCTGCAGTAATGCATCCTTACATGGATCCTGTCATAGTGTGTGTGCTGCAGTAATGTATCCTTACATGGATCCTGTCACAGTGTGTGCTGCAGTAATGCATCCTTACATGGATCCTGTCACAGTGTGTGCTGCAGTAATGCATCCTAACATGGATCCTGTCACAGTGTGTGTGCTGTAGTAATGCATCCTTACATGGACCCTGTCACAGTGTGTGCTGCAGTAATGCATCCTTACATGGATCCTGTCACAGTGTGTGCTGCATTAATACATCCTTACATGGATCCTGTCACTGTGTGTGTGCTGCAGTAATGCATCCTTACATGGATCCTGTCACAGTGTGTGCTGCAGTAATGCATCCTTACATGGATCCTGTCACAGTGTGTGCTGCAGTAATGTATCCTTACATGGATCCTGTCACAGTATGTGCTGCAGTAATACATCTTTATATGGATCCTGTCACAGGGTGTGTGCTGCAGTAATGCATCCATACATGGATCCTGTCACATTGTGTGGTGCAGTAATGCATCCTTACATGGATCCTGTCACTGAGTGTGTGCTGCAGTAATGCATCCTTTCATGGATCCCGTCACAGTGTGTGTGCTGCAGTAATGCATCCTTACATGGATCCTGTCACAGTGTATGTGATGCAGTAATGCATCCTTACATGGATCCTGTTACAGTGTGTGCTGCAGTAATGCATCCTTTCATGGATCCCGTCACAGTGTGTGTGCTGCAGTAATACATCCTTACATGGATCCTGTCACAGTGTATGTGATGCAGTAATGCATCCTTACATGGATCCTGTTACAGTGTGTGCTGCAGTAATGCATTCTTACATGGATCATGTCACAGTGTGTGTGCTGCAGTAATGCATCCTTACATGGATCATGTCACAGTGTGTGTGCTGCAGTAATGCATCCTTACATTGATCCTGTCACAGTGTGTGCTGCAGTAATGCATCCTTACATGGATCCTGTCACAGTGTGTGCTGCAGTAATGCATCCTTACATGGATCCTGTCACAGTGTGTGTGCTGCAGTAATGCATCCTTACATGGATCCTGTCACAGTGTGTGTGCTGCATTAATGCATCCTTACATGGATCCTGTCACAGTGTGTGCGCTGCAGTAATGCATCTTTACATGGATCATGTCACAGTGTGTGCGCTGCAGTAATGCATTCTTTCATGGATCCTGTCACAGTGTGTGCTGCAGTAATGCATCCTTTCATGGATCCTGTCACAGTGTGTGCTGCAGTAATGCATCCTTACATGGATCCTGTCACAGTGTGTGCTGCAGTAATGCATCCTTACATGGATCCTGTCACAGTGTGTGTGCTGCAGTAATGCATCCTTACATGGATCCTGTCACAGTGTGTGTGCTGCAGTAATGCATCCTTACATGGATCCTGTCACAGTGTGTGCTGCAGTAATGCATCCTTACATGGATCCTGTCACAATGTGTGCGCTGCAGTAATGCATCCTTACATGAATCCTGTCACAGTGTGTGTGCTGCAGTAATGCATCCTTACATGGATCCTGTCACAGTGTGTGCTGCAGTAATGCATCCTTACATGGATCCTGTCACAGTGTGTGCTGCAGTAATGCATCCTTACATGGATCCTGTCACAGTGTGTGTGCTGCAGTAATGCATCCTTACATGGATCCTGTCACAGTGTGTGCTGCAGTAATGCATCCTTACATGGATCCTGTCACAGTGTGTGTGCTGCAGTAATGCATCCTTACATGGATCATGTCACAGTGTGTGTGCTGCAGTAATGCATCTTTACATGGATCCTGTCACAGTGTGTGCTGCAGTAATGCATCCTTACATGGATCCTGTCACAGTGTGAGCTGCAGTAATGCATCCTTACATGGATCCTGTCACAGTGTGTGTGCTGCAGTAATGCATCCTTACATGGATCCTGTCACAGTGTGTGTGCTGCAGTAATGCATCCTTACATGGATCCTGTCACAGTGTGTGTGCTGCAGTAATGCATCCTTACATGGATCCTGTCACAGTGTGCGCGCTGCAGTAATGCATCCTTACATGGATCATGTCACAGTGTGTGCGCTGCAGTAATGCATCCTTTCATGGATCCTGTCACAGTGTGTGCTGCAGTAATGCATCCTTTCATGGATCCTGTCACAGTGTGTGCTGCAGTAATGCATCCTTACATGGATCCTGTCACAGTGTGTGCTGCAGTAATGCATCCTTACATGGATCCTGTCACAGTGTGTGTGCTGCAGTAATGCATCCTTACATGGATCCTGTCACAGTGTGTGTGCTGCAGTAATGCATCCTTACATGGATCCTGTCACAGTGTGTGCTGCAGTAATGCATCCTTACATGGATCCTGTCACAATGTGTGCGCTGCAGTAATGCATCCTTACATGAATCCTGTCACAGTGTGTGTGCTGCAGTAATGCATCCTTACATGGATCCTGTCACAGTGTGTGCTGCAGTAATGCATCCTTACATGGATCCTGTCACAGTGTGTGCTGCAGTAATGCATCCTTACATGGATCCTGTCACAGTGTGTGTGCTGCAGTAATGCATCCTTACATGGATCCTGTCACAGTGTGTGCTGCAGTAATGCATCATTACATGGATCCTGTCACAGTGTGTGTGCTGCAGTAATGCATCCTTACATGGATCATGTCACAGTGTGTGTGCTGCAGTAATGCATCTTTACATGGATCCTGTCACAGTGTGTGCTGCAGTAATGCATCCTTACATGGATCCTGTCACAGTGTGTGCTGCAGTAATGCATCCTTACATGGATCCTGTCACAGTGTGTGTGCTGCAGTAATGCATCCTTACATGGATCCTGTCACAGTGTGTGTGCTGCAGTAATGCATCCTTACATGGATCCTGTCACAGTGTGTGCGCTGCAGTAATGCATCCTTACATGGATCATGTCACAGTGTGTGCGCTGCAGTAATGCATCCTTTCATGGATCCTGTCACAGTGTGTGCTGCAGTAATGCATCCTTTCATGGATCCTGTCACAGTGTGTGCTGCAGTAATGCATCCTTACATGGATCCTGTCACAGTGTGTGCTGCAGTAATGCATCCTTACATGGATCCTGTCACAGTGTGTGTGCTGCAGTAATGCATCCTTACATGGATCCTGTCACAGTGTGTGTGCTGCAGTAATGCATCCTTACATGGATCCTGTCACAGTGTGTGCTGCAGTAATACATCCTTACATGGATCCTGTCACAATGTGTGCGCTGCAGTAATGCATCCTTACATGAATCCTGTCACAGTGTGTGTGCTGCAGTAATGCATCCTTACATGGATCCTGTCACAGTGTGTGCTGCAGTAATGCATCCTTACATGGATCCTGCCACAGTGTGTGCTGCAGTAATGCATCCTTACATGGATCCTGTCACAGTGTGTGTGCTGCAGTAATGCATCCTTACATGGATCCTGTCACAATGTGTGCGCTGCAGTAATGTATCCTTACATGGATCATGTCACAGTGTGTGCTGCAGTAATGCATCCTTACATGGATCCTGTCACAATGTGTGTGCTGCAGTAATGCATCCTTACATAGATCATGTCACAGTGTGTGCGCTGCAGTAATGCATCCTTACATGGATCCTGTCACAGTGTGTACTGCAGTAATGCATCCCTACATGGATCCTGTCACAGTGTGTGTGCTGCAGTAATGCATCCTTACATGGATCCTGTCCCAGTGTGTGCTGCAGTAATGCATCCTTACATGGATCATGTCACAGTGTGTGCGCTGCAGTAATGCATCCTTACATGGATCCTGTCACAGTGTGTGCTGCAGTAATGCATCCTTACATGGATCCTGTCACAGTGTGTGTGCTGCAGTAATGCATCCTTACATGGATCATGTCACAGTGTGTGTGCTGCAGTAATGCATCCTTACATTGATCCTGTCACAGTGTGTGCTGCAGTAATGCATCCTTAC
Source organism: Ascaphus truei (assembly GCF_040206685.1). Lineage (NCBI taxonomy): Eukaryota > Metazoa > Chordata > Amphibia > Anura > Ascaphidae > Ascaphus > Ascaphus truei. The sequence continues at coordinate 139,310,855 of NC_134488.1, forward strand.
ATGGATCCTGTTACAGTGTGTGCTGCAGTAATGCATTCTTACATGGATCATGTCACAGTGTGTGTGCTGCAGTAATGCATCCTTACATGGATCCTGTCCCAATGTGTGCTGCAGTAATGCATCCTTACATGGATCATGTCACAGTGTGTGCGCTGCAGTAATGCATCCTTACATGGATCCTGTCACAGTGTGTGCTGCAGTAATGCATCCTTACATGGATCCTGTCACAGTGTGTGTGCTGCAGTAATGCATCCTTACATGGATCATGTCACAGTGTGTGTGCTGCAGTAATGCATCCTTACATTGATCCTGTCACAGTGTGTGCTGCAGTAATGCATCTTTACATGGATCCTGTCACAGTGTGTGCTGCAGTAATGCATCCTTACATGGATCCTGTCACAGTGTGTGCTGCAGTAATGCATCCTTACATGGATCCTGTCACAGTGTGTGTGCTGCAGTAATGCATCCTTACATGGATCCTGTCACAGTGTGTGTGCTGCAGTAATGCATCCTTACATGGATCCTGTCACAGTGTGTGCGCTGCAGTAATGCATCCTTACATGGATCATGTCACAGTGTGTGCGCTGCAGTAATGCATCCTTTCATGGATCCTGTCACAGTGTGTGCTGCAGTAATGCATCCTTTCATGGATCCTGTCACAGTGTGTGCTGCAGTAATGCATCCTTACATGGATCCTGTCACAATGTGTGCTGCAGTAATGCATCCTTACATGGATCCTGTCACAGTGTGTGTGCTGCAGTAATGCATCCTTACATGGATCCTGTCACAGTGTGTGTGCTGCAGTAATGCATCCTTACATGGATCCTGTCACAGTGTGTGCTGCAGTAAGGCATCCTTACATGGATCCTGTCACAATGTGTGCGCTGCAGTAATGCATCCTTACATGGATCTTGTCACAGTGTGCGCTGCAGTAATGCATCCTTACATGGATCCTGTCACAGTGTGTGCTGCAGTAATGCATCCTTACATGGATCCTGTCATAGTGTGTGTGCTGCAGTAATGTATCCTTACATGGATCCTGTCACAGTGTGTGCTGCAGTAATGCATCCTTACATGGATCCTGTCACAGTGTGTGCTGCAGTAATGCATCCTAACATGGATCCTGTCACAGTGTGTGTGCTGCAGTAATGCATCCTTACATGGATCCTGTCACAGTGTGTGCTGCAGTAATGCATCCTTACATGGATCCTATCACAGTGTGTGCTGCAGTAATACATCTTTATATGGATCCTGTCACAGGGTGTGTGCTGCAGTAATGCATCCGTACATGGATCCTGTCACATTGTGTGGTGCAGTAATGCATCCTTTCATGGATCCCGTCACAGTGTGTGTGCTGCAGTAATACATCCTTACATGGATCCTGTCACAGTGTATGTGATGCAGTAATGCATCCTTACATGGATCCTGTCACAATGTGTGTGCTGCAGTAATGCATCCTGACATGGATCCTGTCACAGTGTGTGCTGCAGTAATGTATCCTTACATGGATCCTGTCACAGTGTGTGCTGCAGTAATGCATCCTTACATGGATCCTGTTACAGTGTGTGCTGCAGTAATGCATTCTTATATGGATCATGTCACAGTGTGTGTGCTGCAGTAATGCATCCTTACATGGATCATGTCACAGTGTGTGTGCTGCAGTAATGCATCCTTACATTTATCCTGTCACAGTGTGTGCTGCAGTAATGCATCTTTACATGGATCCTGTCACAGTGTGTGCTGCAGTAATGCATCCTTACATGGATCCTGTCACAGTGTGTGCTGCAGTAATGCATCCTTACATGGATCCTGTCACAGTGTGTGTGCTGCAGTAATGCATCCTTACATGGATCCTGTCACAGTGTGTGTGCTGCAGTAATGCATCCTTACATGGATCCTGTCACAGTGTGTGCGCTGCAGTAATGCATCCTTACATGGATCATGTCACAGTGTGTGCGCTGCAGTAATGCATCCTTTCATGGATCCTGTCACAGTGTGTGCTGCAGTAATGCATCCTTACATGGATCCTGTCACAGTGTGTGCTGCAGTAATGCATCCTTACATGGATCCTGTCACAGTGTGTGTGCTGCAGTAATGCATCCTTACATGGATCCTGTCACAGTGTGTGTGCTGCAGTAATGCATCCTTACATGGATCCTGTCACAATGTGTGCGCTGCAGTAATGCATCCTTACATGAATCCTGTCACATTGTGTGTGCTGCAGTAATGCATCCTTACATGGATCCTGTCACAGTGTGTGCTGCAGTAATGCATCCTTACATGGATCCTGTCACAGTGTGTGCTGCAGTAATGCATCCTTACATGGATCCTGTCACAGTGTGTGTGCTGCAGTAATGCATCCTTACATGGAACCTGTCACAGTGTGTGCTGCAGTAATGCATCCTTACATGGATCCTGTCACAGTGTGTGTGCTGCAGTAATGCATCCTTACATGGATCATGTCACAGTGTGTGTGCTGCAGTAATGCATCTTTACATGGATCCTGTCACAGTGTGTGCTGCAGTAATGCATCCTTACATGGATCCTGTCACAGTGTGTGCTGCAGTAATGCATCCTTACATGGATCCTGTCACAGTGTGTGTGCTGCAGTAATGCATCCTTACATGGATCCTGTCACAGTGTGTGTGCTGCAGTAATGCATCCTTACATGGATCCTGTCACAGTGTGTGCGCTGCAGTAATGCATCCTTACATGGATCATGTCACAGTGTGTGCGCTGCAGTAATGCATCCTTTCATGGATCCTGTCACAGTGTGTGCTGCAGTAATGCATCCTTTCATGGATCCTGTCACAGTGTGTGCTGCAGTAATGCATCCTTACATGGATCCTGTCACAGTGTGTGTGCTGCAGTAATGCATCCTTACATGGATCCTGTCACAGTGTGTGTGCTGCAGTAATGCATCCTTACATGGATCCTGTCACAGTGTGTGTGCTGCAGTAATGCATCCTTACATGGATCCTGTCACAGTGTGTGCTGCAGTAATGCATCCTTACATGGATCCTGTCACAGTGTGTGCTGCAGTAATGCATCCTTACATGGATCCTGTCACAGTGTGTGCTGCAGTAATGCATCCTTACATGGATCCTGTCACAGTGTGTGTGCTGCAGTAATGCATCCTTACATGGATCCTGTCACAATGTGTGCGCTGCAGTAATGTATCCTTACATGGATCATGTCACAGTGTGTGCTGCAGTAATGCATCCTTACATGGATCCTGTCACAATGTGTGTGCTGCAGTAATGCATCCTTACATAGATCATGTCACAGTGTGTGCGCTGCAGTAATGCATCCTTACATGGATCCTGTCACAGTGTGTGCTGCAGTAATGCATCCTTACATGGATCCTGTCACAGTGTGTGCGCTGCAGTAATGCATCCTTACATGGATCCTGTGCCAGTGTGTGCTGCAGTAATGCATCCTTACATGGATCATGTCACAGTGTGTACGCTGCAGTAATGCATCCTTACATGGATCCTGTCACAGTGTGTGCTGCAGTAATGCATCCTTACATGGATCCTGTCACAGTGTGTGTGCTGCAGTAATGCATCCTTACATGGATCATGTCACAGTGTGTGTGCTGCAGTAATGCATCCTTACATTGATCCTGTCACAGTGTGTGCTGCAGTAATGCATCCTTACATGGATCCTGTTACAGTGTGTGCTGCAGTAATGCATTCTTACATGGATCATGTCACAGTTTGTGTGCTGCAGTAATGCATCCTTACATGGATCCTGTCCCAATGTGTGCTGCAGTAATGCATCCTTACATGGATCATGTCACAGTGTGCGCGCTGCAGTAATGCATCCTTACATGGATCCTGTCACAGTGTGTGCTGCAGTAATGCATCCTTACATGGATCATGTCACAGTGTGTGCGCTGCAGTAATGCATCCTTTCATGGATCCTGTCACAGTGTGTGCTGCAGTAATGCATCCTTTCATGGATCCTGTCACAGTGTGTGCTGCAGTAATGCATCCTTACATGGATCCTGTCACAATGTGTGCTGCAGTAATGCATCCTTACATGGATCCTGTCACAGTGTGTGTGCTGCAGTAATGCATCCTTACATGGATCCTGTCACAGTGTGTGTGCTGCAGTAATGCATCCTTACATGGATCCTGTCACAGTGTGTGCTGCAGTAATGCATCCTTACATGGATCCTGTCACAATGTGTGCGCTGCAGTAATGCATCCTTACATGGATCTTGTCACAGTGTGCGCTGCAGTAATGCATCCTTACATGGATCATGTCACAGTGTGTGCTGCAGTAATGCATCCTTACATGGATCCTGTCACAGTGTGTGCTGCAGTAATGCATCCTTACATGGATCCTGTCACAGTGTGTGCTGCAGTAATGCATCCTTACATGGATCCTGTCACAGTGTGTGTGCTGCAGTAATGCATCCTTACATGGATCCTGTCACAGTGTGTGCTGCAGTAATGCATCCTTACATGGATCCTGTCACAGTGTGTGTGCTGCAGTAATGCATCCTTACATGGATCATGTCACAGTGTGTGTGCTGCAGTAATGCATCTTTACATGGATCCTGTCACAGTGTGTGCTGCAGTAATGCATCCTTACATGGATCCTGTCACAGTGTGTGCTGCAGTAATGCATCCTTACATGGATCCTGTCACAGTGTGTGTGCTGCAGTAATGCATCCTTACATGGATCCTGTCACAGTGTGTGTGCTGCAGTAATGCATCCTTACATGGATCCTGTCACAGTGTGTGCGCTGCAGTAATGCATCCTTTCATGGATCCTGTCACAGTGTGTGCTGCAGTAATGCATCCTTTCATGGATCCTGTCACAGTGTGTGCTGCAGTAATGCATCCTTACATGGATCCTGTCACAGTGTGTGCTGCAGTAATGCATCCTTACATGGATCCTGTCACAGTGTGTGTGCTGCAGTAATGCATCCTTACATGGATCCTGTCACAGTGTGCGTGCTGCAGTAATGCATCCTTACATGGATCCTGTCACAGTGTGTGCTGCAGTAATGCATCCTTACATGGATCATGTCACAATGTGTGCGCTGCAGTAATGCATCCTTACATGAATCCTGTCACAGTGTGTGTGCTGCAGTAATGCATCCTTACATGGATCCTGTCACAGTGTGTGCTGCAGTAATGCATCCTTACATGGATCCTGTCACAGTGTGTGCTGCAGTAATGCATCCTTACATGGATCCTGTCACAGTGTGTGTGCTGCAGTAATGCATCCTTACATGGATCCTGTCACAATGTGTGCGCTGCAGTAATGTATCCTTACATGGATCATGTCACAGTGTGTGCTGCAGTAATGCATCCTTACATGGATCCTGTCACAATGTGTGTGCTGCAGTAATGCATCCTTACATGGATCCTGTCACAGTGTGTGCGCTGCAGTAATGCATCCTTACATAGATCATGTCACAGTGTGTGCGCTACAGTAATGCATCCTTACATGGATCCTGTCACAGTGTGTGCTGCAGTAATGCATCCTTACATGGATCCTGTCACAGTGTGTGCGCTGCAGTAATGCATCCTTACATGGATCCTGTCCCAGTGTGTGCTGCAGTAATGCATCCTTACATGGATCATGTCACAGTGTGTGCGCTGCAGTAATGCATCCTTACATGGATCCTGTCACAGTGTGTGCTGCAGTAATGCATCCTTACATGGATCCTGTCACAGTGTGTGTGCTGCAGTAATGCATCCTTACATGGATCATGTCACAGTGTGTGTGCTGCAGTAATGCATCCTTACATTGATCCTGTCACAGTGTGTGCTGCAGTAATGCATCCTTACATGGATCCTGTTACAGTGTGTGCTGCAGTAATGCATTCTTACATGGATCATGTCACAGTGTGTGTGCTGCAGTAATGCATTCTTACATGGATCCTGTCCCAATGTGTGCTGCAGTAATGCATCCTTACATGGATCATGTCACAGTGTGTGCGCTGCAGTAATGCATCCTTACATGGATCCTGTCACAGTGTGTGCTGCAGTAATGCACCCTTACATGGATCCTGTCACAGTGTGTGTGCTGCAGTAATGCATCCTTACATGGATCATGTCACAGTGTGTGTGCTGCAGTAATGCATCCTTACATTGATCCTGTCACAGTGTGTGCTGCAGTAATGCATCTTTACATGGATCCTGTCACAGTGTGTGCTGCAGTAATGCATCCTTACATGGATCCTGTCACAGTGTGTGCTGCAGTAATGCATCCTTACATGGATCCTGTCACAGTGTGTGTGCTGCAGTAATGCATCCTTACATGGATCCTGTCACAGTGTGTGTGCTGCAGTAATGCATCCTTACATGGATCCTGTCACAGTGTGTGCGCTGCAGTAATGCATCCTTACATGGATCATGTCACAGTGTGTGCGCTGCAGTAATGCATCCTTTCATGGATCCTGTCACAGTGTGTGCTGCAGTAATGCATCCTTTCATGGATCCTGTCACAGTGTGTGCTGCAGTAATGCATCCTTACATGGATCCTGTCACAATGTGTGCTGCAGTAATGCATCCTTACATGGATCCTGTCACAGTGTGTGTGCTGCAGTAATGCATCCTTACATGGATCCTGTCACAGTGTGTGTGCTGCAGTAATGCATCCTTACATGGATCCTGTCACAGTGTGTGCTGCAGTAATGCATCCTTACATGGATCCTGTCACAATGTGTGCGCTGCAGTAATGCATCCTTACATGGATCTTGTCACAGTGTGCGCTGCAGTAATGCATCCTTACATGGATCCTGTCACAGTGTGTGCTGCAGTAATGCATCCTTACATGGATCCTGTCACAGTGTGTGCTGCAGTAATGCATCCTAACATGGATCCTGTCACAGTGTGTGTGCTGTAGTAATGCATCCTTACATGGACCCTGTCACAGTGTGTGCTGCAGTAATGCATCCTTACATGGATCCTGTCACAGTGTGTGCTGCATTAATACATCCTTACATGGATCCTGTCACTGTGTGTGCTGCAGTAATGCATCCTTACATGGATCCTGTCACAGTGTGTGCTGCAGTAATGCATCCTAACATGGATCCTGTCACAGTGTGTGTGCTGTAGTAATTCATCCTTACATGGACCCTGTCACAGTGTGTGCTGCAGTAATGCATCCTTACATGGATCCTGTCACAGTGTGTGCTGCAGTAATACATCTTTATATGGATCCTGTCACAGGGTGTGTGCTGCAGTAATGCATCCGTACATGGATCCTGTCACATTGTGTGGTGCAGTAATGCATCCTTACATGGATCCTGTCACTGAGTGTGTGCTGCAGTAATGTATCCTTTCATGGATCCCGTCACAGTGTGTGTGCTGCAGTAATACATCCTTACATGGATCCTGTCACAGTGTATGTGATGCAGTAATGCATCCTTACATGGATCCTGTCACAATGTGTGTGCTGCAGTAATGCATCCTGACATGGATCCTGTCACAGTGTGTGCTGCAGTAATGTATCCTTACATGGATCCTGTCACAGTGTGTGCTGCAGTAATGCATCCTTACATGGATCCTGTTACAGTGTGTGCTGCAGTAATGCATTCTTATATGGATCATGTCACAGTGTGTGTGCTGCAGTAATGCATCCTTACAAGGGTCATGTCACAGTGTGTGTGCTGCAGTAATGCATCCTTACATTGTTCCTGTCACAGTGTGTGCTGCAGTAATGCATCTTTACATGGATCCTGTCACAGTGTGTGCTGCAGTAATGCATCCTTACATGGATCCTGTCACAGTGTGTGCTGCAGTAATGCATCCTTACATGGATCCTGTCACAGTGTGTGTGCTGCAGTAATGCATCCTTACATGGATCCTGTCACAGTGTGTGTGCTGCAGTAATGCATCCTTACATGGATCCTGTCACAGTGTGTGCGCTGCAGTAATGCATCCTTACATGGATCATGTCACAGTGTGCGCGCTGCAGTAATGCATCCTTTCATGGATCCTGTCACAGTGTGTGCTGCAGTAATGCATCCTTTCATGGATCCTGTCACAGTGTGTGCTGCAGTAATGCATCCTTACATGGATCCTGTCACAGTGTGTGCTGCAGTAATGCATCCTTACATGGATCCTGTCACAGTGTGTGTGCTGCAGTAATGCATCCTTACATGGATCCTGTCACAGTGTGTGTGCTGCAGTAATGCATCCTTACATGGATCCTGTCACAGTGTGTGCTGCAGTAATGCATCCTTACATGGATCCTGTCACAATGTGTGCGCTGCAGTAATGCATCCTTACATGAATCCTGTCACAGTGTGTGTGCTGCAGTAATGCATCCTTACATGGATCCTGTCACAGTGTGTGCTGCAGTAATGCATCCTTACATGGATCCTGTCACAGTGTGTGCTGCAGTAATGCATCCTTACATGGATCCTGTCACAGTGTGTGTGCTGCAGTAATGCATCCTTACATGGATCCTGTCACAGTGTGTGCTGCAGTAATGCATCCTTACATGGATCCTGTCACAGTGTGTGTGCTGCAGTAATGCATCCTTACATGGATCCTGTCACAGTGTGTGTGCTGCAGTAATGCATCTTTACATGGATCCTGTCACAGTGTGTGCTGCAGTAATGCATCCTTACATGGATCCTGTCACACGGTGTGCTGCAGTAATGCATCCTTACATGGATCCTGTCACAGTGTGTGTGCTGCAGTAATGCATCCTTACATGGATCCTGTCACAGTGTGTGCGCTGCAGTAATGCATCCTTACATGGATCATGTCACAGTGTGTGCGCTGCAGTAATGCATCCTTTCATGGATCCTGTCACAGTGTGTGCTGCAGTAATGCATCCTTTCATGGATCCTGTCACAGTGTGTGCTGCAGTAATGCATCCTTACATGGATCTTGTCACAGTGTGTGCTGCAGTAATGCATCCTTACATGGATCCTGTCACAGTGTGTGTGCTGCAGTAATGCATCCTTACATGGATCCTGTCACAGTGTGTGTGCTGCAGTAATGCATCCTTACATGGATCCTGTCACAGTGTGTGCTGCAGTAATGCATCCTTACATGGATCCTGTCACAATGTGTGTGCTGCAGTAATGCATCCTTACATGAATCCTGTCACAGTGTGTGTGCTGCAGTAATGCATCCTTACATGGATCCTGTCACAGTGTGTGCTGCAGTAATGCATCCTTACATGGATCCTGTCACAGTGTGTGCTGCAGTAATGCATCCTTACATGGATCCTGTCACAGTGTGTGTGCTGCAGTAATGCATCCTTACATGGATCCTGTCACAATGTGTGCGCTGCAGTAATGTATCCTTACATGGATCATGTCACAGTGTGTGCTGCAGTAATGCATCCTTACATGGATCCTGTCACAATGTGTGTGCTGCAGTAATGCATCCTTACATAGATCCTGTCACAATGTGTGTGCTGCAGTAATGCATCCTTACATGGATCCTGTCACATTGTGTGCTGCAGTAATGCATCCTTACATGGATCCTGTCACAGTGTGTGTGCTGCAGTAATGCATCCTTACATGGATCCTGTCACAGTGTGTGCGCTGCAGTAATGCATCCTTACATGGATCATGTCACAGTGTGTGCGCTGCAGTAATGCATCCTTTCATGGATCCTGTCACAGTGTGTGCTGCAGTAATGCATCCTTTCATGGATCCTGTCACAGTGTGTGTTGCAGTAATGCATCCTTACATGGATCCTGTCACAATGTGTGCTGCAGTAATGCATCCTTACATGGATCCTGTCACAGTGTGTGTGCTGCAGTAATGCATCCTTACATGGATCCTGTCACAGTGTGTGTGCTGCAGTAATGCATCCTTACATGGATCCTGTCACAGTGTGTGCTGCAGTAATGCATCCTTACATGGATCCTGTCACAGTGTGTGTGCTGCAGTAATGCATCCTTACATGGATCATGTCACAGTGTGTGTGCTGCAGTAATGCATCCTTACATTGATCCTGTCACAGTGTGTGCTGCAGTAATGCATCCTTACATGGATCCTGTTACAGTGTTTGCTGCAGTAATGCATTCTTACATGGATCATGTCACAGTGTGTGTGCTGCAGTAATGCATTCTTACATGGATCCTGTCCCAATGTGTGCTGCAGTAATGCATCCTTACATGGATCATGTCACAGTGTGTGCGCTGCAGTAATGCATCCTTACATGGATCCTGTCACAGTGTGCTGCAGTAATGCACCCTTACATGGATCCTGTCACAGTGTGTGTGCTGCAGTAATGCATCCTTACATGGATCATGTCACAGTGTGTGTGCTGCAGTAATGCATCCTTACATTGATCCTGTCACAGTGTGTGCTGCAGTAATGCATCTTTACATGGATCCTGTCACAGTGTGTGCTGCAGTAATGCATCCTTACATGGATCCTGTCACAGTGTGTGCTGCAGTAATGCATCCTTACATGGATCCTGTCACAGTGTGTGTGCTGCAGTAATGCATCCTTACATGGATCCTGTCACAGTGTGTGTGCTGCAGTAATGCATCCTTACATGGATCCTGTCACAGTGTGTGCGCTGCAGTAATGCATCCTTACATGGATCATGTCACAGTGTGTGCGCTGCAGTAATGCATCCTTTCATGGATCCTGTCACAGTGTGTGCTGCAGTAATGCATCCTTTCATGGATCCTGTCACAGTGTGTGCTGCAGTAATGCATCCTTACATGGATCCTGTCACAATGTGTGCTGCAGTAATGCATCCTTACATGGATCCTGTCACAGTGTGTGTGCTGCAGTAATGCATCCTTACATGGATCCTGTCACAGTGTGTGTGCTGCAGTAATGCATCCTTACATGGATCCTGTCACAGTGTGTGCTGCAGTAATGCATCCTTACATGGATCCTGTCACAATGTGTGCGCTGCAGTAATGCATCCTTACATGGATCTTGTCACAGTGTGCGCTGCAGTAATGCATCCTTACATGGATCCTGTCACAGTGTGTGCTGCAGTAATGCATCCTTACATGGATCCTGTCACAGTGTGTGCTGCAGTAATGCATCCTTACATGGATCCTGTCACAGTGTGTGCTGCAGTAATGCATCCTTACATGGATCCTGTCACAGTGTGTGTGCTGTAGTAATGCATCCTTACATGAACCCTGTCACAGTGTGTGCTGCAGTAATGCATCCTTACATGGATCCTGTCACAGTGTGTGCTGCATTAATACATCCTTACATGGATCCTGTCACTGTGTGTGCTGCAGTAATGCATCCTTACATGGATCCTGTCACAGTGTGTGCTGCAGTAATGCATCCTAACATGGATCCTGTCACAGTGTGTGTGCTGTAGTAATGCATCCTTACATGGACCCTGTCACAGTGTGTGCTGCAGTAATGCATCCTTACATGGATCCTGTCACAGTGTGTGCTGCAGTAATGCATCCGTACATGGATCCTGTCACATTATGTGCTGCAGTAATGTATCCTTTCATGGATCCCGTCACAGTGTGTGTGCTGCAGTAATACATCCTTACATGGATCCTGTCACAGTGTATGTGATGCAGTAACGCATCCTTACATGGATCCTGTCACAATGTGTGTGCTGCAGTAATGCATCCTGACATGGATCCTGTCACAGTGTGTGCTGCAGTAATGTATCCTTACATGGATCCTGTCACAGTGTGTGCTGCAGTAATGCATCCTTACATGGATCCTGTTACAGTGTGTGCTGCAGTAATGCATTCTTATATGGATCATGTCACAGTGTGTGTGCTGCAGTAATGCATCCTTACAAGGGTCATGTCACAGTGTGTGTGCTGCAGTAATGCATCCTTACATTGATCCTGTCACAGTGTGTGCTGCAGTAATGCATCTTTACATGGATCCTGTCACAGTGTGTGCTGCAGTAATGCATCCTTACATGGATCCTGTCACAGTGTGTGCTGCAGTAATGCATCCTTACATGGATCATGTCACAGTGTGTGTGCTGCAGTAATGCATCCTTACATGGATCCTGTCACAGTGTGTGTGCTGCAGTAATGCATCCTTACATGGATCCTGTCACAGTGTGTGCGCTGCAGTAATGCATCCTTACATGGATCATGTCACAGTGTGCGCGCTGCAGTAATGCATCCTTTCATGGATCCTGTCACAGTGTGTGCTGCAGTAATGCATCCTTTCATGGATCCTGTCACAGTGTGTGCTGCAGTAATGCATCCTTACATGGATCCTGTCACAGTGTGTGCTGCAGTAATGCATCCTTACATGGATCCTGTCACAGTGTGTGTGCTGCAGTAATGCATCCTTACATGGATCCTGTCACAGTGTGTGTGCTGCAGTAATGCATCCTTACATGGATCCTGTCACAGTGTGTGCTGCAGTAATGCATCCTTACATGGATCCTGTCACAATGTGTGCGCTGCAGTAATGCATCCTTACATGAATCCTGTCACAGTGTGTGTGCTGCAGTAATGCATCCTTACATGGATCCTGACACAGTGTGTGCTGCAGTAATGCATCCTTACATGGATCCTGTCACAGTGTGTGCTGCAGTAATGCATCCTTACATGGATCCTGTCACAGTGTGTGTGCTGCAGTAATGCATCCTTACATGGATCCTGTCACAGTGTGTGCTGCAGTAATGCATCCTTACATGGATCCTGTCACAGTGTGTGTGCTGCAGTAATGCATCCTTACATGGATCATGTCACAGTGTGTGTGCTGCAGTAATGCATCTTTACATGGATCCTGTCACAGTGTGTGCTGCAGTAATGCATCCTTACATGGATCCTGTCACAGTGTGTGCTGCAGTAATGCATCCTTACATGGATCCTGTCACAGTGTGTGTGCTGCAGTAATGCATCCTTACATGGATCCTGTCACAGTGTGTGTGCTGCAGTAATGCATCCTTACATGGATCCTGTCACAGTGTGTGCGCTGCAGTAATGCATCCTTACATGGATCATGTCACAGTGTGTGCGCTGCAGTAATGCATCCTTTCATGGATCCTGTCACAGTGTGTGCTGCAGTAATGCATCCTTTCATGGATCCTGTCACAGTGTGTGCTGCAGTAATGCATCCTTACATGGATCCTGTCACAGTGTGTGCTGCAGTAATGCATCCTTACATGGATCCTGTCACAGTGTGTGTGCTGCAGTAATGCATCCTTACATGGATCCTGTCACAGTGTGTGTGCTGCAGTAATGCATCCTTACATGGATCCTGTCACAGTGTGTGTGCTGCAGTAATGCATCCTTACATGGATCCTGTCACAGTGTGTGCGCTGCAGTAATGCATCCTTACATGGATCATGTCACAGTGTGTGCGCTGCAGTAATGCATCCTTTCATGGATCCTGTCACAGTGTGTGCTGCAGTAATGCATCCTTTCATGGATCCTGTCACAGTGTGTGCTGCAGTAATGCATCCTTACATGGATCCTGTCACAGTGTGTGCTGCAGTAATGCATCCTTACATGGATCATGTCACAGTGTGTGTGCTGCAGTAATGCATCCTTACATTGATCCTGTCACAGTGTGTGCTGCAGTAATGCATCTTTACATGGATCCTGTCACAGTGTGTGCTGCAGTAATGCATCCTTACATGGATCCTGTCACAGTGTGTGCTGCAGTAATGCATCCTTACATGGATCCTGTCACAGTGTGTGTGCTGCAGTAATGCATCCTTACATGGATCCTGTCACAGTGTGTGTGCTGCAGTAATGCATCCTTACATGGATCCTGTCACAGTGTGTGCGCTGCAGTAATGCATCCTTACATGGATCATGTCACAGTGTGTGCGCTGCAGTAATGCATCCTTTCATGGATCCTGTCACAGTGTGTGCTGCAGTAATGCATCCTTTCATGGATCCTGTCACAGTGTGTGCTGCAGTAATGCATCCTTACATGGATCCTGTCACAATGTGTGCTGCAGTAATGCATCCTTACATGGATCCTGTCACAGTGTGTGTGCTGCAGTAATGCATCCTTACATGGATCCTGTCACAGTGTGTGTGCTGCAGTAATGCATCCTTACATGGATCCTGTCACAGTGTGTGCTGCAGTAATGCATCCTTACATGGATCCTGTCACAATGTGTGCGCTGCAGTAATGCATCCTTACATGGATCTTGTCACAGTGTGCGCTGCAGTAATGCATCCTTACATGGATCCTGTCACAGTGTGTGCTGCAGTAATGCATCCTTACATGGATCCTGTCACAGTGTGTGCTGCAGTAATGCATCCTAACATGGATCCTGTCACAGTGTGTGTGCTGTAGTAATGCATCCTTACATGGACCCTGTCACAGTGTGTGCTGCAGTAATGCATCCTTACATGGATCCTGTCACAGTGTGTGCTGCATTAATACATCCTTACATGGATCCTGTCACTGTGTGTGCTGCAGTAATGCATCCTTACATGGATCCTGTCACAGTGTGTGCTGCAGTAATGCATCCTAACATGGATCCTGTCACAGTGTGTGTGCTGTAGTAATGCATCCTTACATGGACCCTGTCACAGTGTGTGCTGCAGTAATGCATCCTTACATGGATCCTGTCACAGTGTGTGCTGCAGTAATACATCTTTATATGGATCCTGTCACAGGGTGTGTGCTGCAGTAATGCATCCGTACATGGATCCTGTCACATTATGTGCTGCAGTAATGTATCCTTTCATGGATCCCGTCACAGTGTGTGTGCTGCAGTAATACATCCTTACATGGATCCTGTCACAGTGTATGTGATGCAGTAACGCATCCTTACATGGATCCTGTCACAATGTGTGTGCTGCAGTAATGCATCCTGACATGGATCCTGTCACAGTGTGTGCTGCAGTAATGTATCCTTACATGGATCCTGTCACAGTGTGTGCTGCAGTAATGCATCCTTACATGGATCCTGTTACAGTGTGTGCTGCAGTAATGCATTCTTATATGGATCATGTCACAGTGTGTGTGCTGCAGTAATGCATCCTTACAAGGGTCATGTCACAGTGTGTGTGCTGCAGTAATGCATCCTTACATTGATCCTGTCACAGTGTGTGCTGCAGTAATGCATCTTTACATGGATCCTGTCACAGTGTGTGCTGCAGTAATGCATCCTTACATGATCCTGTCACAGTGTGTGCTGCAGTAATGCATCCTTACATGGATCATGTCACAGTGTGTGTGCTGCAGTAATGCATCCTTACATGGATCCTGTCACAGTGTGTGTGCTGCAGTAATGCATCCTTACATGGATCCTGTCACAGTGTGTGCGCTGCAGTAATGCATCCTTACATGGATCATGTCACAGTGTGCGCGCTGCAGTAATGCATCCTTTCATGGATCCTGTCACAGTGTGTGCTGCAGTAATGCATCCTTTCATGGATCCTGTCACAGTGTGTGCTGCAGTAATGCATCCTTACATGGATCCTGTCACAGTGTGTGCTGCAGTAATGCATCCTTACATGGATCCTGTCACAGTGTGTGTGCTGCAGTAATGCATCCTTACATGGATCCTGTCACAGTGTGTGTGCTGCAGTAATGCATCCTTACATGGATCCTGTCACAGTGTGTGCTGCAGTAATGCATCCTTACATGGATCCTGTCACAATGTGTGCGCTGCAGTAATGCATCCTTACATGAATCCTGTCACAGTGTGTGTGCTGCAGTAATGCATCCTTACATGGATCCTGTCACAGTGTGTGCTGCAGTAATGCATCCTTACATGGATCCTGTCACAGTGTGTGCTGCAGTAATGCATCCTTACATGGATCCTGTCACAGTGTGTGTGCTGCAGTAATGCATCCTTACATGGATCCTGTCACAGTGTGTGCTGCAGTAATGCATCCTTACATGGATCCTGTCACAGTGTGTGTGCTGCAGTAATGCATCCTTACATGGATCATGTCACAGTGTGTGTGCTGCAGTAATGCATCTTTACATGGATCCTGTCACAGTGTGTGCTGCAGTAATGCATCCTTACATGGATCCTGTCACAGTGTGTGCTGCAGTAATGCATCCTTACATGGATCCTGTCACAGTGTGTGTGCTGCAGTAATGCATCCTTACATGGATCCTGTCACAGTGTGTGTGCTGCAGTAATGCATCCTTACATGGATCCTGTCACAGTGTGTGCGCTGCAGTAATGCATCCTTACATGGATCATGTCACAGTGTGTGCGCTGCAGTAATGCATCCTTTCATGGATCCTGTCACAGTGTGTGCTGCAGTAATGCATCCTTTCATGGATCCTGTCACAGTGTGTGCTGCAGTAATGCATCCTTACATGGATCCTGTCACAGTGTGTGCTGCAGTAATGCATCCTTACATGGATCCTGTCACAGTGTGTGTGCTGCAGTAATGCATCCTTACATGGATCCTGTCACAGTGTGTGTGCTGCAGTAATGCATCCTTACATGGATCCTGTCACAGTGTGTGCTGCAGTAATGCATCCTTACATGGATCCTGTCACAATGTGTGTGCTGCAGTAATGCATCCTTACATGAATCCTGTCACAGTGTGTGTGCTGCAGTAATGCATCCTTACATGGATCCTGTCACAGTGTGTGCTGCAGTAATGCATCCTTACATGGATCCTGTCACAGTGTGTGCTGCAGTAATGCATCTTTACATGGATCCTGTCACAGTGTGTGCTGCAGTAATGCATCCTTACATGGATCCTGTCACAGTGTGTGCTGCAGTAATGCATCCTTACATGGATCCTGTCACAGTGTGTGTGCTGCAGTAATGCATCCTTACATGGATCCTGTCACAGTGTGTGTGCTGCAGTAATGCATCCTTACATGGATCCTGTCACAGTGTGTGCGCTGCAGTAATGCATCCTTACATGGATCATGTCACAGTGTGTGCGCTGCAGTAATGCATCCTTTCATGGATCCTGTCACAGTGTGTGCTGCAGTAATGCATCCTTTCATGGATCCTGTCACAGTGTGTGCTGCAGTAATGCATCCTTACATGGATCCTGTCACAATGTGTGCTGCAGTAATGCATCCTTACATGGATCCTGTCACAGTGTGTGTGCTGCAGTAATGCATCCTTACATGGATCCTGTCACAGTGTGTGTGCTGCAGTAATGCATCCTTACATGGATCCTGTCACAGTGTGTGCTGCAGTAATGCATCCTTACATGGATCCTGTCACAATGTGTGCGCTGCAGTAATGCATCCTTACATGGATCTTGTCACAGTGTGCGCTGCAGTAATGCATCCTTACATGGATCCTGTCACAGTGTGTGCTGCAGTAATGCATCCTTACATGGATCCTGTCACAGTGTGTGCTGCAGTAATGCATCCTAACATGGATCCTGTCACAGTGTGTGTGCTGTAGTAATGCATCCTTACATGGACCCTGTCACAGTGTGTGCTGCAGTAATGCATCCTTACATGGATCCTGTCACAGTGTGTGCTGCATTAATACATCCTTACATGGATCCTGTCACTGTGTGTGCTGCAGTAATGCATCCTTACATGGATCCTGTCACAGTGTGTGCTGCAGTAATGCATCCTAACATGGATCCTGTCACAGTGTGTGTGCTGTAGTAATGCATCCTTACATGGACCCTGTCACAGTGTGTGCTGCAGTAATGCATCCTTACATGGATCCTGTCACAGTGTGTGCTGCAGTAATACATCTTTATATGGATCCTGTCACAGGGTGTGTGCTGCAGTAATGCATCCGTACATGGATCCTGTCACATTATGTGCTGCAGTAATGTATCCTTTCATGGATCCCGTCACAGTGTGTGTGCTGCAGTAATACATCCTTACATGGATCCTGTCACAGTGTATGTGATGCAGTAACGCATCCTTACATGGATCCTGTCACAATGTGTGTGCTGCAGTAATGCATCCTGACATGGATCCTGTCACAGTGTGTGCTGCAGTAATGTATCCTTACATGGATCCTGTCACAGTGTGTGCTGCAGTAATGCATCCTTACATGGATCCTGTTACAGTGTGTGCTGCAGTAATGCATTCTTATATGGATCATGTCACAGTGTGTGTGCTGCAGTAATGCATCCTTACAAGGGTCATGTCACAGTGTGTGTGCTGCAGTAATGCATCCTTACATTGATCCTGTCACAGTGTGTGCTGCAGTAATGCATCTTTACATGGATCCTGTCACAGTGTGTGCTGCAGTAATGCATCCTTACATGATCCTGTCACAGTGTGTGCTGCAGTAATGCATCCTTACATGGATCATGTCACAGTGTGTGTGCTGCAGTAATGCATCCTTACATGGATCCTGTCACAGTGTGTGTGCTGCAGTAATGCATCCTTACATGGATCCTGTCACAGTGTGTGCGCTGCAGTAATGCATCCTTACATGGATCATGTCACAGTGTGCGCGCTGCAGTAATGCATCCTTTCATGGATCCTGTCACAGTGTGTGCTGCAGTAATGCATCCTTTCATGGATCCTGTCACAGTGTGTGCTGCAGTAATGCATCCTTACATGGATCCTGTCACAGTGTGTGCTGCAGTAATGCATCCTTACATGGATCCTGTCACAGTGTGTGTGCTGCAGTAATGCATCCTTACATGGATCCTGTCACAGTGTGTGTGCTGCAGTAATGCATCCTTACATGGATCCTGTCACAGTGTGTGCTGCAGTAATGCATCCTTACATGGATCCTGTCACAATGTGTGCGCTGCAGTAATGCATCCTTACATGAATCCTGTCACAGTGTGTGTGCTGCAGTAATGCATCCTTACATGGATCCTGTCACAGTGTGTGCTGCAGTAATGCATCCTTACATGGATCCTGTCACAGTGTGTGCTGCAGTAATGCATCCTTACATGGATCCTGTCACAGTGTGTGTGCTGCAGTAATGCATCCTTACATGGATCCTGTCACAGTGTGTGCTGCAGTAATGCATCCTTACATGGATCCTGTCACAGTGTGTGTGCTGCAGTAATGCATCCTTACATGGATCATGTCACAGTGTGTGTGCTGCAGTAATGCATCTTTACATGGATCCTGTCACAGTGTGTGCTGCAGTAATGCATCCTTACATGGATCCTGTCACAGTGTGTGCTGCAGTAATGCATCCTTACATGGATCCTGTCACAGTGTGTGTGCTGCAGTAATGCATCCTTACATGGATCCTGTCACAGTGTGTGTGCTGCAGTAATGCATCCTTACATGGATCCTGTCACAGTGTGTGCGCTGCAGTAATGCATCCTTACATGGATCATGTCACAGTGTGTGCGCTGCAGTAATGCATCCTTTCATGGATCCTGTCACAGTGTGTGCTGCAGTAATGCATCCTTTCATGGATCCTGTCACAGTGTGTGCTGCAGTAATGCATCCTTACATGGATCCTGTCACAGTGTGTGCTGCAGTAATGCATCCTTACATGGATCCTGTCACAGTGTGTGTGCTGCAGTAATGCATCCTTACATGGATCCTGTCACAGTGTGTGTGCTGCAGTAATGCATCCTTACATGGATCCTGTCACAGTGTGTGCTGCAGTAATGCATCCTTACATGGATCCTGTCACAATGTGTGTGCTGCAGTAATGCATCCTTACATGAATCCTGTCACAGTGTGTGTGCTGCAGTAATGCATCCTTACATGGATCCTGTCACAGTGTGTGCTGCAGTAATGCATCCTTACATGGATCCTGTCACAGTGTGTGCTGCAGTAATGCATCCTTACATGGATCCTGTCACAGTGTGTGTGCTGCAGTAATGCATCCTTACATGGATCCTGTCACAATGTGTGCGCTGCAGTAATGTATCCTTACATGGATCATGTCACAGTGTGTGCTGCAGTAATGCATCCTTACATGGATCCTGTCACAATGTGTGTGCTGCAGTAATGCATCCTTACATAGATCCTGTCACAATGTGTGTGCTGCAGTAATGCATCCTTACATGGATCCTGTCACATTGTGTGCTGCAGTAATGCATCCTTACATGGATCCTGTCACAGTGTGTGTGCTGCAGTAATGCATCCTTACATGGATCCTGTCACAGTGTGTGTGCTGCAGTAATGCATCCTTACATGGATCATGTCACAGTGTGTGCGCTGCAGTAATGCATCCTTACATGGATCATGTCACAGTGTGTGCTGCAGTAATGCATCCTTACATGGATCCTGTCACAGTGTGTGTGCTGCAGTAATGCATCCTTACATGGATCATGTCACAGTGTGTGTGCTGCAGTAATGCATCCTTACATTGATCCTGTCACAGTGTGTGCTGCAGTAATGCATCCTTACATGGATCCTGTTACAGTGTGTGCTGCAGTAATGCATTCTTACATGGATCATGTCACCGTGTGTGTGCTGCAGTAATGCATCCTTACATGGATCCTGTCCCAGTGTGTGCTGCAGTAATGCATCCTTACATGGATCATGTCACAGTGTGTGCGCTGCAGTAATGCATCCTTACATGGATCCTGTCACAGTGTGTGCTGCAGTAATGCATCCTTACATGGATCCTGTCACAGTGTGTGCTGCAGTAATGCATCTTTACATGGATCCTGTCACAGTGTGTGCTGCAGTAATGCATCCTTACATGGATCCTGTCACAGTGTGTGCTGCAGTAATGCATCCTTACATGGATCCTGTCACAGTGTGTGTGCTGCAGTAATGCATCCTTACATGGATCCTGTCACAGTGTGTGTGCTGCAGTAATGCATCCTTACATGGATCCTGTCACAGTGTGTGCGCTGCAGTAATGCATCCTTACATGGACCATGTCACAGTGTGTGCGCTGCAGTAATGCATCCTTTCATGGATCCTGTCACAGTGTGTGCTGCAGTAATGCATCCTTTCATGGATCCTATCACATGGGGGCTGCAGTAATGCATCCTTACACGGATCCTGTCACAATGTGTGCTGCAGTAATGCATCCTTACATGGATCCTGTCACAGTGTGTGTGCTGCAGTAATGCATCCTTACATGGATCCTGTCACAGTGTGTGTGCTGCAGTAATGCATCCTTACATGGATCCTGTCACCGTGTGTGCTGCAGTAATGCATCCTTACATGGATCCTGTCACAATGTGTGCGCTGCAGTAATGCATCCTTACATGGATCTTGTCACAGTGTGCGCTGCAGTAATGCATCCTTACATGGATCCTGTCACAGTGTGTGCTGCAGTAATGCATCCTTACATGGATCCTGTCACAATGTGTGCGCTGCAGTAATGCATCCTTACATGGATCTTGTCACAGTGTGCGCTGCAGTAATGCATCCTTACATTGATCCTGTCACAGTGTGTGCTTCAGTAATGCCTCCTTACATGGATCCTGTCACAGTGTGTGCTGCAGTAATGCATCCTTACATGGATCCTGTCACAGTGCGTGTGATGCAATAATGCAACCTTACATGGATCTAGTCACAGTGTTTGCTGCAGTAATGCATCCTTACATGGATCCTGTCACAGTGTGTGCTGCAGTAATGCATCCTTACATGGATCCTGTCACAGTGTGTGTGCTGCAGTAATGCATCCTTACATGGATCATGTCACAGTGTGTGTGCTGCAGTAATGCATCTTTACATGGATCCTGTCACAGTGTGTGCTGCAGTAATGCATCCTTACATGGATCCTGTCACAGTGTGTGCTGCAGTAATGCATCCTTACATGGATCCTGTCACAGTGTGTGTGCTGCAGTAATGCATCCTTACATGGATCCTGTCACAGTGTGTGTGCTGCAGTAATGCATCCTTACATGGATCCTGTCACAGTGTGTGCGCTGCAGTAATGCATCCTTACATGGATCATGTCACAGTGTGTGCGCTGCAGTAATGCATCCTTTCATGGATCCTGTCACAGTGTGTGCTGCAGTAATGCATCCTTTCATGGATCCTGTCACAGTGTGTGCTGCAGTAATGCATCCTTACATGGATCCTGTCACAGTGTGTGCTGCAGTAATGCATCCTTACATGGATCCTGTCACAGTGTGTGTGCTGCAGTAATGCATCCTTACATGGATCCTGTCACAGTGTGTGTGCTGCAGTAATGCATCCTTACATGGATCCTGTCACAGTGTGTGCTGCAGTAATGCATCCTTACATGGATCCTGTCACAATGTGTGTGATGCAGTAATGCATCCTTACATGAATCCTGTCACAGTGTGTGTGCTGCAGTAATGCATCCTTACATGGATCCTGTCACAGTGTGTGCTGCAGTAATGCATCCTTACATGGATCCTGTCACAGTGTGTGCTGCAGTAATGCATCCTTACATGGATCCTGTCAGTGTGTGTGCTGCAGTAATGCATCCTTACATGGATCCTGTCACAATGTGTGCGCTGCAGTAATGTATCCTTACATGGATCATGTCACAGTGTGTGCTGCAGTAATGCATCCTTACATGGATCCTGTCACAATGTGTGTGCTGCAGTAATGCATCCTTACATAGATCATGTCACAGTGTGTGCGCTGCAGTAATGCATCCTTACATGGATCCTGTCACATTGTGTGCTGCAGTAATGCATCCTTACATGGATCCTGTCACAGTGTGTGTGCTGCAGTAATGCATCCTTACATGGATCCTGTCCCAGTGTGTGCTGCAGTAATGCATCCTTACATGGATCATGTCACAGTGTGTGCGCTGCAGTAATGCATCCTTACATGGATCCTGTCACAGTGTGTGCTGCAGTAATGCATCCTTACATGGATCCTGTCACAGTGTGTGTGCTGCAGTAATGCATCCTTACATGGATCATGTCACAGTGTGTGTGCTGCAGTAATGCATCCTTACATTGATCCTGTCACAGTGTGTGCTGCAGTAATGCATCCTTACATGGATCCTGTTACAGTGTGTGCTGCAGTAATGCATTCTTACATGGATCATGTCACAGTGTGTGTGCTGCAGTAATGCATCCTTACATGGATCCTGTCCCAGTGTGTGCTGCAGTAATGCATCCTTACATGGATCATGTCACAGTGTGTGCGCTGCAGTAATGCATCCTTACATGGATCCTGTCACAGTGTGTGCTGCAGTAATGCATCCTTACATGGATCCTGTCACAGTGTGTGTGCTGCAGTAATGCATCCTTACATGGATCATGTCACAGTGTGTGTGCTGCAGTAATGCATCCTTACATTGATCCTGTCACAGTGTGTGCTGCAGTAATGCATCTTTACATGGATCCTGTCACAGTGTGTGCTGCAGTAATGCATCCTTACATGGATCCTGTCACAGTGTGTGCTGCAGTAATGCATCCTTACATGGATCCTGTCACAGTGTGTGTGCTGCAGTAATGCATCCTTACATGGATCCTGTCACAGTGTGTGTGCTGCAGTAATGCATCCTTACATGGATCCTGTCACAGTGTGCGCGCTGCAGTAATGCATCCTTACATGGACCATGTCACAGTGTGTGCGCTGCAGTAATGCATCCTTTCATGGATCCTGTCACAGTGTGTGCTGCAGTAATGCATCCTTTCATGGATCCTATCACATGGGGGCTGCAGTAATGCATCCTTACACGGATCCTGTCACAATGTGTGCTGCAGTAATGCATCCTTACATGGATCCTGTCACAGTGTGTGTGCTGCAGTAATGCATCCTTACATGGATCCTGTCACAGTGTGTGTGCTGCAGTAATGCATCCTTACATGGATCCTGTCACCGTGTGTGCTGCAGTAATGCATCCTTACATGGATCCTGTCACAATGTGTGCGCTGCAGTAATGCATCCTTACATGGATCTTGTCACAGTGTGTGCTGCAGTAATGCATCCTTTCATGGATCCTGTCACAGTGTGTGCTGCAGTAATGCATCCTTACATGGATCCTGTCACAGTGTGTGCTGCAGTAATGCATCCTTACATGGATCCTGTCACAGTGTGTGTGCTGCAGTAATGCATCCTTACATGGATCCTGTCACAGTGTGTGTGCTGCAGTAATGCATCCTTACATGGATCCTGTCACAGTGTGTGCTGCAGTAATGCATCCTTACATGGATCCTGTCACAATGTGTGTGCTGCAGTAATGCATCCTTACATGAATCCTGTCACAGTGTGTGCGCTGCAGTAATGCATCCTTACATGGATCCTGTCACAGTGTGTGCTGCAGTAATGCATCCTTACATGGATCCTGTCACAGTGTGTGCTGCAGTAATGCATCCTTACATGGATCCTGTCACAGTGTGTGTGCTGCAGTAATGCATCCTTACATGGATCCTGTCACAATGTGTGCGCTGCAGTAATGTATCCTTACATGGATCATGTCACAGTGTGTGCTGCAGTAATGCATCCTTACATGGATCCTGTCACAATGTGTGTGCTGCAGTAATGCATCCTTACATAGATCATGTCACAGTGTGTGCGCTGCAGTAATGCATCCTTACATGGATCCTGTCACATTGTGTGCTGCAGTAATGCATCCTTACATGGATCCTGTCACAGTGTGTGTGCTGCAGTAATGCATCCTTACATGGATCCTGTCCCAGTGTGTGCTGCAGTAATGCATCCTTACATGGATCATGTCACAGTGTGTGCGCTGCAGTAATGCATCCTTACATGGATCCTGTCACAGTGTGTGCTGCAGTAATGCATCCTTACATGGATCCTGTCACAGTGTGTGTGCTGCAGTAATGCATCCTTACATGGATCATGTCACAGTGTGTGTGCTGCAGTAATGCATCCTTACATTGATCCTGTCACAGTGTGTGCTGCAGTAATGCATCCTTACATGGATCCTGTTACAGTGTGTGCTGCAGTAATGCATTCTTACATGGATCATGTCACAGTGTGTGTGCTGCAGTAATGCATCCTTACATGGATCCTGTCCCAGTGTGTGCTGCAGTAATGCATCCTTACATGGATCATGTCACAGTGTGTGCGCTGCAGTAATGCATCCTTACATGGATCCTGTCACAGTGTGTGCTGCAGTAATGCATCCTTACATGGATCCTGTCACAGTGTGTGTGCTGCAGTAATGCATCCTTACATGGATCATGTCACAGTGTGTGTGCTGCAGTAATGCATCCTTACATTGATCCTGTCACAGTGTGTGCTGCAGTAATGCATCTTTACATGGATCCTGTCACAGTGTGTGCTGCAGTAATGCATCCTTACATGGATCCTGTCACAGTGTGTGCTGCAGTAATGCATCCTTACATGGATCCTGTCACAGTGTGTGTGCTGCAGTAATGCATCCTTACATGGATCCTGTCACAGTGTGTGTGCTGCAGTAATGCATCCTTACATGGATCCTGTCACAGTGTGCGCGCTGCAGTAATGCATCCTTACATGGACCATGTCACAGTGTGTGCGCTGCAGTAATGCATCCTTTCATGGATCCTGTCACAGTGTGTGCTGCAGTAATGCATCCTTTCATGGATCCTATCACATGGGGGCTGCAGTAATGCATCCTTACACGGATCCTGTCACAATGTGTGCTGCAGTAATGCATCCTTACATGGATCCTGTCACAGTGTGTGTGCTGCAGTAATGCATCCTTACATGGATCCTGTCACAGTGTGTGTGCTGCAGTAATGCATCCTTACATGGATCCTGTCACCGTGTGTGCTGCAGTAATGCATCCTTACATGGATCCTGTCACAATGTGTGCGCTGCAGTAATGCATCCTTACATGGATCTTGTCACAGTGTGCGCTGCAGTAATGCATCCTTACATGGATCCTGTCACAGTGTGTGCTGCAGTAATGCATCCTTACATGGATCCTGTCACAATGTGTGCGCTGCAGTAATGCATCCTTACATGGATCCTGTCACAGTGTGTGTGCTGCAGTAATGCATCCTTACATTGATCCTGTCACAGTGTGTGCTTCAGTAATGCCTCCTTACATGGATCCTGTCACAGTGTGTGCTGCAGTAATGTATCCTTACATGGATCCTGTCACAGTGTGTGCTGCAGTAATGCATCCTTACATGGATCCTGTCACAGTGTGTGCGCTGCAGTAATACATCCTTACATGGGTCCTGTCACAGTGCGTGTGATGCAATAATGCAACCTTACATGGATCTAGTCACAGTGTTTGCTGCAGTAATGCATACTTACATGGATCATGTCACAGTTTGTGCTGCAGTAATGTATCCTTGCATGGATCCTGTCACAGTGTGTGCTGCAGTAATGCATCCTTACATGGATCCTGTCACAGTGTGTGTGCTGCAGTAATACATCCTAACATAGATCCTGTCACAGTGTGTGCTGCAGTAATGCATCTTTACATTGATCCTGTCACAGTGTGTGCTGCAGTAATGTATCGTTGCATGGATCCTGTCACAGTGTGTTCTGCAGTAATGCATCTTTACATTGATCCTGTCACAGTGTGTGCTGCAGTAATACATCCTTACATGGATCCTGTCACTGTGTGTGTGTGTGTGTGTGTGCTCTGCAGTAATGCATCCTTATATGGATCCTGTCACAGTGTGTGCTGCAGTAATGCATCCTTACATGGATTCTGTCACAGTGTGTGCTGCAGTAATGCATCCTTACATGGATAAGCCCTATAAAGTGTCTGTAACCCAGTTATCCGTTACCTTTTTTGTTTGGTATGGTTACATTAAATTTCTATGTATTGCCTGTGTGAGTTCAATGTGTTTCTGCGGGACTCATTGGGGCCAGGTGCAGTGTCTGTGGACCATGCTGAGGTTGGGAAGGCCAAGGTCCTTGCTTGGGAGTATCAAAATCCAATATAGGAACATTGTCCTTTCCCTGACAGTAATTCGGGAGTGAGGCCTGCGTCTTAGCCCTGTCCACTCGATTCCCATTGGATCTCTCCTATTTCCCATGTTTCCAAAGACTTGTCCCTAGGGATGTCCTGTCGCACTCTCACCACCCACAGCCCTGATTAGTTTGTCATGTCAAGCCCCCGATCCTGATTGGCTCAATGGAGGACAAGTCTCTGCTGATAGGTCGGCACTCAGAACCTCGTCTTTCGTGATATTCAGTTGGACATTGAGGTTCTATACAAGCCGATGCAGATCAGGGATCCATAGTTCAGAAGCTTATGTCTATTCATCCTATGGATCTACATGTATGTTGGTTCCGGGACAATTAGAGCACCCATTCTTCTTATATGATCCACAGTTCATGAATGGTCTCGGTAACTAGAGGCCAACTGGAAAAAATGAACTGTGGACCAGAGACAGCGATCCCTGGTTATTGGGAACAACGAATGGACGGATCGAGGAGGCATCCAGGACAACCAACTTCAGCATTTCCCTGCACCTAGTTTTTTGACAAAATCCCCTTCCCCCTCGAGTTTGTGGTGAGTTTTTCTGTGTTGCTCCGTGCCGTCAATGGCCCGGATAAACCTGCATTAATTAGTTATCTTGTTCTGCCTGGTGTTTGCGATCCCGGGTAAAAGTCTGTTCTATCATTACAAATTATATTAAGAACAATCTACGTTAGGGCTGTTATATACAGCATGCGTCAATGCGAACGCGCGTGCACATGCCGCATGCTTTTCCTGTATATAGTGCCGGGAGCTGCAGGTAATGTGTATGTGTGTGTATGTGTGTGTATGTGTGTGTATGTGTGTGTATGTGTGAGTATGTGTGAGTATATGTGTGTGCGTGGGTTGTGTGAGTGAAAGTAAGTCCTAGATAAGATTTTTTAAAGATATAAAAACTTTATTTAATATTTTTTTTTTACTTCTGCAAACACACACACACACACACACACACACACACACACACACACACACACACACACACACACACACACACACACACACACACACACACACACACACACACACACATTTGAGCGCAGGCAGCGGCGTGAAAAGATGAATTTCCTCATCTTCGCCGCTGTCTGTCGGCTCCCCTCTCCCTGTCGTGCGCGCGCGGCCCTTGAATAGAAAAGGCTAAAAGTCCGCGCACGCGCACGGCGCAGCACACGCCCGGCACTATAGAACGTGCCTGATATAGGAAGCTTCTCATGTGGGAATAGAGAGCAGCAGGAGAACACTTAGCCCGTGTCAGTCAGTGTACGTCTGTAATCTGTGCACCTGGAGGGGTCGTACATGTCCCTGCACTGCTCAGTCCTAGAATATACAACAAGCGACAGAGAAGCCCAATGCAAAATTACACAGTAAAATACTTATATAATCTCTTGAAAAAGGGTAATTTAGTTTAACCCTTTGGCCAAAGCATTGTAAGCCTGCGAGCCACGAGAAGGCAGGGCCAGTTTGCAGGTCCTAAAACTACCTGCCTCACTCAATAGCTCTCCTTTTTGACACTTTTATACATATATATTTTGTGGGGGCTCAGGGGTTCCTAAAATGTGCTTGCTGGGGTTCCGTGTGTTGCTTGTTAACTTATTTTCAGCTGTCTCAGCAATTGAAGGTAAGTGGCACCTCCTTCCCAGGTTTTAAGCCCGCCCCTCCCCACTTCCCAAGTCAGCAGGTTCCTTTCATTTTACTGGACGTAGTTCCAATGTTGCTCTTTCTCCTTCCTATTAGAGGTAAATGAGAATCGTAATCCTAATAGAGCTATATTAGTCTTTTATCTGGTAGTGTTAGGACCTGTGAACTGGGCCTGCCTTGTCGTGGCTCACAGGCTTACAATGCTTTGGCCAAAGGGTTAAACTAAATGACCCTTTTCCAAGAGAATATATACGTATTTTACTGTGTATTTTTGTCATATTGTATGTAGCATTGGGCTTCTCTGTTGCTTGTTGTAGACATTTGCCATGCTCAATAGCTCTCCTTTTTGACACTTTTATACATATATATATTGTGGTGGCTCAGGGGTTCCTATAATGAGCTTGCTGGGGTTCTGTGTGCTGTCAGTCCTAGAGGAGTATGGGTGTATAACCCTGCTGTACTGCTCAGTCCTTGAGGTTACAGGCTGTGAGTCACTATGAAGGTACCTGGCTTGAGTTTCAGAGCATTCATTAGATACCCGTCCTCTGTCACTTTCTTGCCGTCCTGCTCCAGAATCAGAGTGAAGTCTCGGACGCACCATGTGAAGGACGGGAAGATCCTCTTGAATTCAGCAGACTCGTCCTCTGCTTCCGCCGGGGACGATTTCAACCTAATCCTCTTTGTCAGCTCCGTCACATAACTGAGAGACGCTAAGGAGGAACTGGCAGAGCACAGATATACCCAGATATAGCCAGGTCCACCAATACTAGGGACACCTGCAGAGCATAATTCATGTGCTGCCAGAGAGATCTGCAGAGCATCACTCTGTTACTATAAAGGATACTGCAGCTGCTCCATGGCTTGCTGGTCAATAGTTCCCATACTATTAAACACTAAATTGCTGCTCAGCAGAACAGCCAGAGAGAAGATCCAGGCGTCATTCCTACTATCTCCCTGAGACAGAGAAACAGAATCATTGTAACACAGAGCGTCCCTGTGCGGTGCTAGAGACGCCCTAATATATACAGCCACTTAGTCCATCTTACACGTACATTAACCCCTTATCTGATAGACCGTTCTGCAGCACTGAGCAGTGTTAACATGCGTCTCCAGCATAGAAGGAACCAGGCTGGAGGTCACACGGAGACATCTGTCCCCACTCACCTTCTCCACGTCCCCCAGCCCCTCTGTGTCCAGCAGCACCAGGGTGTGTCCAGGTTTAGAAGCGTGAGGGACACACCACATCCAGATCCCTTTAGTCTTAGACTGGATGGTGGATCCCAGAGCAAACCCTGGAGGGTGAGGATAACAAAGATAAAGAGACAAAATAACAAGAACAAAATAAAGAGAGGTCAGTGATAGAGAAACATGAAGGAGAAGCTTCAGGGACAGGGGATTTTAACAGGACAATTTATAGCAGGACTTCACTGCTCATCACAAAAAGGGGAATGTACCTATTGAAATTGGTGTCATATAATGACAATTTGGCCAACCTGGTCTATGTAGCTTCATATCCGCTCCAAAACATTACACTCAGCTTGTCTGTGTTTATCCCATCGATACCACATCAGCCTGACGCGCATCTCTGCCACGGCAGCTAAAGAGTTAATAAATGTATGTGATTTCCATGTGTAAACGATAAGCATTCTGTAATTCTCTTATTGTCCATACCACTTCTCCTGGGAGCCTGTTCCACGCCTGCACTACGCTTTATGAGTTCTCTTCCAGCCGGATAACATACAGTAACCTGTGTTGTTGTGTCTGTAATTCTGAGAAGTTCTTCCTGTTTGTACCTTCTCATAATATTAATAATAATAATAATAATAATAACATATTCTTGTATAGCGCTACTAGTTTTGTTTTACGTATCACTTTACAGAGACTAACCCTAACCCTCATTGGGTCTCTCACCATCACTGCGTCCCGCCAGCTTGTTCATCAGGTAGGATTTTCCGGTCCGATATTTCCCTACAATCGCCACAACGACCACGGGCTGAGTGATGTCAGACAGGATCTGCGCCGCCTCCTGGTTGATTACTAGCTCGTGTCCGTCCCGGTTCTCTATCAGACACACGGGGAGCGGCATCGCAATTTCTGGGGCCATTTTCCGTCTGGGGGAATATACATTATATATAGATGGGGAGATCATCACTTTGTGGGAAAGACAGAAATGTGACACTATAAACATGTAATCTGTGTGTAATTAAACCATCTGTGATAAACCAATCTGTGTAACCATACAGTGGAAATTAGAGATACTGCCGCCCTCCTGCTATATGAATGGATTGTATATGTCAATCGGGTGCATACGGGAAGGAGATAGTGGAAGGAATGAAGGGGTTAATGGAGTAACCAAGATTCCTATGTGCGGACCAATTGAGGGCTGGGAAATATTCAATCCTATGGTGAACCCTAAATAGCCGCTCACTAATGTGTTAAAAACGTGCTTTATTAAACATGTGTACAATGGACAACAGTTACTCCATTAAAATAAACAGGGAGAAATGACTACCGTGGAGGATATAGTCCCAACTCGTGTCTTTGAGCTAGTCTATGTCCTCTGTGGTGAGATTTAAAGGGAGGAAGGGACCATTTACATAGGTGCATGTACCTTGGAGGTATGATCTATTCACAGTGGCTATATTAGTCACTAGAAAAAACACACCCAAAATGACTGCTGGGACCCTAAACTTGTATTGGTGCTGTATTAGCAGTCTGATGTAAAGAGGCACTTAGTCTAGGTGTGTGTAAGACCTGTAGTACTATCTATATATCATACCACTGCTACCATTACTGACACTCATCGCAGGTGTAACCAACTGGTTTCATACAGATGTATATGATAGTTCAAACGTTTGCAAGAACTCACTCTCCCATGGTTTGCAGAGTGTGGCTAAATATCCTATCACACTCACTGGTGTATAGGTGAATGGGGTAACAGCCTGGTATATCTCTATATTAAACTCTGTAATGTGGCAAATGACCACATATAAACCATGTATACACATGTATGCAGATGACACAATCCTATATGCACACAGCCATAGCCTCTCTGACCTTCAACACATACTTCAGTCTGACTTTTTGAGACTCGAAAACTGGATTTCCCAAAACAAACTGTTTTTAAACACTGACAAGACTGTAACAATGGTATTTGGGACCAAGACTAAATTTGTAAAGCTTCCAGTGACTGAGCTCCTGATTCGAACCAACGCTAACACCACCCTAACACCTGTCACTAGTTTTAAATACCTGGGCTTATGGTTTCACTCCCACTTAACATTCGGGATGCACATTGATACCCTGACAACCAAGACCTATGCCAAACTAGGGGTACTTTACAGGAACAAATGCTCCCTAAGTCTCCTGGTCAGAAAGCGTATCGCACAGCAGATGCTAATGCCAATTATTGACTATGGAGACATAGTATATGGCTCGGCTCCTCAAACCCACCTTAGCAAACTTGACACCCTCTACAATTCAATTTGTCGTTAAACGTGAGACAATATCCGTTGGGACTCCATGGAAGCAGAATATCTCTTTAATAAAGATCTCCGATAGTTCAGAAGCTGTGGGTAGCTTCATGAGAGGAACAAAATGGGCTTGTTGTGTGAATCTGTCGACCACTACCAGTATGGTAGTCATACTCCTGGAGGGAGGCAGCTCCTCCATAATATCCATGGAGAGGTGGGTCCATGGGCGCGTGGGGACGGGTAAGGGTTGTAGCAATCCACAGGGTAACATCCTTGGCACCTTCATCTGAGCGTATATAACCCAGGCTGCCACAAACTTCTGTACGTCTCTGCGGAGCTCAGGCCACCAAAAGATTTATTTGAGGAAATCGCAAGTCTTCCTAACCCCCGGATGACCAGTTGTCTTGGAGTTACAACCCCATTGCAACACCTCCCTTCGGAATTGGGGAGGAACAAATAATTTAGACGAACGTGTGGATTATGATCAAGGATCCTCTGCCTGAGCTTGCGAAATCTGTTGCAGAAGTGATGACGATACGGCAGAGATAATCTGGGCGGGAGGAATGATGGCCCCCTGCTCTATCTCCTCGGAGCCATCAGGAGAGAATTGTCAAGATAGATCGTCTGCTTTGGTGTTTTTGGATCCTGGACGATAAGATAAGAGATCACAAAGTTGAACCGAGTGAAGAAGAAAGCCCACCTCGTCTGCAGTATCCCGGTGTCCTTGCCCCTTCAATGTATTCGAGGTTCTTGTGGTCTGTAAGGATAGAAATGAGAGAAGTTGTCCCCTTAAGCAAACGTCTCCATTCTTCAACATCCATTTTCATAGCCAGAAGTTCCCGATTTCCAACATCATAGTTCCTTTCCGCGGTAATTTTTTTTTTTTTAGAAAAGAAGGCACAGGGGTGGAGTTTTCCATGAAAATCCTACCTTTGAGAAAGAACGGCTCCAGCTGCCAGATCGCAAGAAATTGTTGTATCGATTTGAGAGTACGGGCCAGTCCCGTACGGGCCAGTCTCGATTTGAGAGTGACAGTACGGGCCAGTCCAGCACTGCCGATAATTTCGCACGATCCATCTCGAACCCATGGGAAGAGAGGAAGTACCCAAGGAAAGAAATCTTCTTCTGTTCGAATTGACACTTCTCGAGCTTGGCGTAGAGGGGGTGGTCCCAAAGTCTTTGGAGAACCAATCTAACCTGTGCCCGATGTTCGGTCAAAGAACTGGAAAAGATAAGGATATCATCCAGATATACCACGAGAAATTGGTCCAAAAGATACCGGAAAATTTTGTTGACGAAGTTCTGAAATATGGCCGGTGCGTCGCATAAGCCAAATGGCATGACTAGATATTCGTAGTGGCCGCCACGGGTATTAAAGGTTGTTTTCCATTCATCGCCCTATCTGATCCAGATCAAATTGTAGGCTCCTGGAAGATCCAGGTTGGTGAAGATGGTAGCCTTGCGTAAGCGGTCGAAGAGTTCAGGAATGAGGGGTAGCGGATATCGGTTCTTTACGGTGATTTTATTTAGGCCTCTGTAGTCGATACATGGCCTGAGAGAACCGTCTTTTTGGAACCGAAGAAGAAACCTGCTCCAGCGGGAGAACTTGATTTGCGGATAAACCCACGCTGAAGGTTCTCCGAAATGTATTCCCGCATAGCCTTGGTTTCTGGTTCTGAAAGGTGATAGGTGCGGCCTTGAGAAGGGATGAGCCCTGGGAGTAGATCAATTGCACAATCATACGGTCGATGTGGCGGTAACTCCTCTGCCTGTTTTTTGTCGAATACGTCGGCAAATTCCTGGTAACAAACTGGAAGGCATGATGCGGAAGTCTCAGTAGGTAGCCCAACCTCGGAGATGGTGCGAGACACCAGAAGACACAATCCATAGCAATCTTGTCCCCAGGATGTGACTTGATTGGTCGCCAAATCAACCTTGGGGTTGGGGTGCCGCAGGCAGGGAAGTCCTGGAACCACTGGAGTCGAGGTAGAGTAAATCCGGTAGGATGATAGTGACTTTCTGTGAAGTGCCCCGATGGTGACCAGCCAAGGATTAGGCTCAAGAGTGATGGTTCCAGGTATCATAGGTCTTCCATCAATAGCCACTACTGGTAAGGGAATCTCCCTAGTACGGAGAGGAGGGGAGTGGAGTTTCGCAAATGCGTGGTCAATGAAGTTCCCTGCGGCTCCTGAATCCACAAAAACCTGAGTGAAAATAGATGCTGGTCCCCAGGAGAGTGAAACCGGCCGGAGGAGCCGTGAAGGTTGTGGTGAAGGAAGAACAGAAGAAATGTCCAGAGAATATTCCTTTATCTTCACTGGGCATTGGGGTTTTCCTGATTTAGGCCAGTCTCGGACACGGTGACCTTTGAGCCCCAGTACTGACACGTCTCCTAGTTCTCTCCTGCGACACACATGCAGGACAAGACAGGGTGACAGACCTTAGCAGTGTGAAACACAGGCAGGACATGACAGGGTGACAGACCATGGGAGTGTTACACAGGCAGGACATGGGAGTGTGACACACAGGCAGGACATGGCAGGGTGACAAACCTTAAGAGTGTGACACACAGGCAGAACATGACAGGGTGACAGACAATGGGAGTGTGACACACAGGCAGGACATGACAGGGTGACAGACCTTGTGCGTGTGACACAGGCAGAACATGGCAGGGTGACAGACCATGGGAGTGTGACACACAGGCAGGACATGGCAGGGTGACAGACCGTGGGAGTGTGACACACAGGCAGGACATGGCAGGGTGACAGACCATGTGCGTGTGACACACAGGCAGGACATGGCAGGGTGACAGACCATGGGAGTGTGACACACAGGCAGGACATGACAGGGTGACAGACCTTGTGCGTGTGACACAGGCAGAACATGGCAGGGTGACAGACCTTGTGCGTGTGACACACAGGCAGGACATGGCAGGGTGACAGACCATGGGAGTGTGACACAGGCAGGACATGGCAGGGTGACAGACCATGGGAGTGTGACACACAGGCAGGACATGGCAGGGTGACAGACCTTGTGCGTGTGACACAGGCAGAACATGGCAGGGTGACAGACCATGGGAGTGTGACACACAGGCAGGACATGGCAGGGTGACAGACCTTGTGCGTGTGACACACAGGCAGGACATGGCAGGGTGACAGACCATGGGAGTGTGACACAGGCAGGACATGACAGGGTGACAGACCGTGGGAGTGTGACACACAGGCAGGACATGGCAGGGTGACAGACCGTGGGAGTGTGACACACAGGCAGGACATGGCAGGGTGACAGACCGTGGGAGTGTGACACACAGGCAGGACATGGCAGGGTGACAGACCATGGGAGTGTGACACACAGGCAGGACATGGCAGGGTGACAGACCATGGGAGTGTGACACAGGCAGGACATGGCAGGGTGACAGACCATGGGAGTGTGACACACAGGCAGGACATGGCAGGGTGACAGACCGTGGGAGTGGGACACACAGGCAGGACATGGCAGGGTGACAGACCATGGGAGTGTGACACACAGGCAGGACATGGCAGGGTGACAGACCATGGGAGTGTGACACACAGGCAGGACATGGCAGGGTGACAGACCTTGTGCGTGTGACACACAGGCAGGACATGGCAGGGTGACAGACCTTGTGCGTGTGACACAGGCAGAACATGGCAGGGTGACAGACCATGGGAGTGTGACACACAGGCAGGACATGGCAGGGTGACAGACCGTGGGAGTGTGACACACAGGCAGGACATGGCAGGGTGACAGACCGTGGGAGTGTGACACACAGGCAGGACATGGCAGGGTGACAAACCATGGGAGTGTGACACACAGGCAGGACATGGCAGGGTGACAGACCTTGTGCGTGTGACACACAGGCAGGACATGGCAGGGTGACAGACCATGGGAGTGTGACACAGGCAGAACATGGCAGGGTGACAGACCTTGTGCGTGTGACACACAGGCAGGACATGGCAGGGTGACAGACCGTGGGAGTGTGACACAGGCAGAACATGGCAGGGTGACAGACCATGGGAGTGTGACACACAGGCAGGACATGGCAGGGTGACAGACCATGGGAGTGTGACACACAGGCAGGACATGGTAGGGTGACAGACCTTGTGCGTGTGACACAGGCAGAACATGGCAGGGTGACAGACCATGGGAGTGTGACACACAGGCAGGACATGGCAGGGTGACAGACCATGGGAGTGTGACACACAGGCAGGACATGGCAGGGTGACAGACCATGGGAGTGTGACACACAGGCAGGACATGGCAGGGTGACAGACCATGGGAGTGTGACACACAGGCAGGACATGGCAGGGTGACAGACCATGGGAGTGTGACACACAGGCAGGACATGGCAGGGTGACAGACCATGGGAGTGTGACACAGGCAGAACATGTCAGGGTGACAGACCATGGGAGTGTGACACACAGGCAGGACATGGCAGGGTGACAGACCATGGGAGTGTGACACACAGGCAGGACATGGCAGGGTGACAGACCATGGGAGTGTGACACAGGCAGAACATGGCAGGGTGACAGACCATGGGAGTGTGACACACAGGCAGGACATGGCAGGGTGACAGACCGTGGGAGTGGGACACACAGGCAGAACATGGCAGGGTGACAGACCATGGGAGTGTGACACACAGGCAGGACATGGCAGGGTGACAGACCGTGGGAGTGTGACACACAGGCAGGACATGGCAGGGTGACAGACCTTGTGCGTGTGACACACAGGCAGGACATGGCAGGGTGACAGACCGTGGGAGTGTGACACACAGGCAGGACATGGCAGGGTGACAGACCTTGTGCGTGTGACACACAGGCAGGACATGGCAGGGTGACAGACCATGGGAGTGTGACACACAGGCAGGACATGGCAGGGTGACAGACCGTGGGAGTGTGACACACAGGCAGGACATGGCAGGGTGACAGACCGTGGGAGTGTGACACACAGGCAGGACATGGCAGGGTGACAGACCTTGGGAGTGTGACACACAGGCAGGACATGGTAGGGTGACAGACCTTGGGAGTGTGACACACAGGCAGGACATGGCAGGGTGACAGACCATGGGAGTGTGACACACAGGCAGGACATGGCAGGGTGACAGACCGTGGGAGTGTGACACACAGGCAGGACATGGCAGGGTGACAGACCGTGGGAGTGGGACACACAGGCAGGACATGGCAGGGTGACAGACCATGGGAGTGTGACACACAGGCAGGACATGGCAGGGTGACAGACCGTGGGAGTGTGACACACAGGCAGGACATGGCAGGGTGACAGACCATGGGAGTGTGACACACAGGCAGGACATGGCAGGGTGACAGACCATGGGAGTGTGACACACAGGCAGGACATGGCAGGGTGACAGACCGTGGGAGTGTGACACACAGGCAGGACATGGCAGGGTGACAGACCATGGGAGTGTGACACACAGGCAGGACATGGCAGGGTGACAGACCATGGGAGTGTGACACACAGGCAGGACATGGCAGGGTGACAGACCGTGGGAGTGTGACACACAGGCAGGACATGGCAGGGTGACAGACCATGGGAGTGTGACACACAGGCAGGACATGGCAGGGTGACAGACCATGGGAGTGTGACACACAGGCAGGACATGGCAGGGTGACAGACCGTGGGAGTGGGACACTCAGCAGTGGATATTTTACTGTTGGGGCAGCAGAGGGGTGGGGGATGGATTCTCTTCTATTAGAACAGAAGTGGTCAACTTCACTCCTCAAGGACCACAAAGAGGTCAGGGTTTCAGAATATCCCTGCTTCAGCACAGGTGACTCAATCAGTGGCTCAGTCATTGACTGGCCAACTCCAGTCCTCAAGGGCCACCAACATGTTAGATGTTCAGGATATCCCTGCGTCAGCACAGGTGGCTCATTCAGTGACTCGGTGACTGAGCCACTGACTGAGCCACCTGTGCTGAAGCAGGGATATCCTGAATACCTAACCTGTTGGTAGCCCTTGAAGACTGGAGCAGGCTACCCCTGTATTAGAACATAAAGCTGATTAAACACAGCGCTGTGTTAACACATGGCAAAGGAGATGGGGAGAGAGAGAGATGAGATGGGGAGAGAGAGATGAGATGGGGAGAGAGAGATGAGATGGGGGCAGAGAGATGAGATGGGGAGAGAGAGATGAGATGGGGAGAGAGATTAAATTGGGGAGCGAGAAAAAAATGAGACGTAACAGAAAAGCAGGGGGTAGAGGGAACCCCGTGTGTGTTTGTGTCTGTTTACTGTATGCGTGTGTATCTATATGCGTGGATCTGTTTCTGTAGCAGTCTGCCTGTCTGTGAGTGTATGCTTGTGTATCTATATGCGTGGATCTGTTTCTGTAGCAGTCTGCCTGTCTGTGAGTGTATGCGTGTGTATCTATATGTGTGGATCTGTTTCTGTAGCAGTCTGCCTGTCTGTGAGTGTATGCTTGTGTATCTATGCGTGGGTGTGTGTGCATCTGTGCATGTGTGTATTTATGTGTACCTATGCGTGTGTGTGTGTGTGCAGATCTTGTTATGTGGCAGTTTGCTTGTCTGTAGGTGTGTGTGTAGGTGTGTGTATATGTGCCTCTATGTGTGTGTGTGTATATCTATGCTTGTATGTGTGTGTGTATGCAGATCTTTTCATGTGGCAGTTTGCCTGACTGTGTGCGTATTTATATATGTGTGTGTGTGTGTGTACATATGCTGGAATGTGTGTGTGCATATGTTTGTGTACAGTATGTGCATCTGTGTATATGCAAGTTTATCTATGTCTGTGTGTGTGTGTGTGTGTGTCTATGTCTGTATGTGTTTGTGTGTTTATATATGCCTGTGTGAGTGTGTGTATGTATGCGTGTGTATACATGCCTATGTGTGTATGTGTGTAGCGGTCATGTAAAATGGCTACAGTCATCTCTCCTGCTGACAGTAAGGCCTGGTAAGTTGTGGGCATGCCAGCAGTAATTATGGACGTTTGCCCTCACATGCTGGTGAGGTGCCCTATGTATGGATGGGAGTGGTCACAGGCTCTGACTCCATGGTTAGTGATGTCAGAGGTGTGTCAGCCTCCAGAGTATACATAAGGCACAGCACTGAGCAAAGTTAGTGTGTGTGTTACTGGAGGAGGAGTAAGAGTAGGAGCAGTTAAGAGTTATGTTATAGTAGCTGAATAAGAAGACTGTGTCCAGGGACCTGGCACAGAGTAAAGACATCCCGGCTGGGATAGGGAATCCCTATTTAAGGAGAACTACACCTTGTAAAGGGAAGTGCTGTGACAATGGAGGGCTAATACACCCCATTGTGGAGGGCAGCATGGCCCACCGTCCAATAAAGATGCTCTTAATTACAAACCCTCTCATGTACATGTGTGAAGTGATTGTACAGAGAGGAGCACCACCGAGGAGTTCCTCGCCAGGAGCATCCCCAAGTGACCGAAGGGACCCTGATGAGGTGGAGGCACTGCACTGGAAATAGGTAGGACTCAGCACACTACCTCAGCTGCCTGTCTGGACGGGTCCTCCCCATACACCATCATGCGGGAGACTCAGGAGTCCTGTTGCCAACAGGTGCACCACCAGACACTATCACACTGTAATGGGGACTGGTTAGACCACAGGGGCCAATATGAGATTGGGGGGGTCAGATCGGTTCACAAAAACCGTTACATTTGGAGGCGCTGCTGAGATCAGATCTGTCAACAGGACAGGCTCTAGCTAGGCACACTGGGAAACAGGGAGAGTGTCTGCTGCCACTCTGTGCTGCGTTGGGACGGACCTAGGGGTGGTCAGGGGCTGACAGGGTATTGCCAGTTCGCAGGGACGACCTAGGGGCCTGAAAGGAGTGAGGGGTTTGGAGCCGGGCTATAGCTGACTGAGTCACTTTGAGGTAGTGCTAGTTGGTAGGACGCCAGAAGGGATAGCCTGTTAACGTGGTCAGGAATCCTGGAGAGGGTCTGCGCTAGGCTGACCAAGAGAGGTAGACGCCCAAGTACTGCATGGCAGAGCCAGAGTACTCTAGCCCATTCCAGAAACTTACCATAGGGAGCACAGACTGGGAGGAAGGAGTTACAGCAGACACTGACAGAGTGAGCCTAGCCTGAGATAGTGCAACATGAGTCCAGCCTAGATCAGGTACACATGTGGTGGTGCATCTGAGCAAATCTTTATTGTACTGGTGTGGTGGCTGCCCCGCAGAGCGGAGCCCCATGTACGATAATTGGTATGAGAGTGTGACAACCCAAGGAATGGAGGATCCGCGTGGTGCGGAGAGCCCAAAATGGCGACCAGAGGCTGATGGGGAAGGCACCTGTGGCGTGCGCCCCACGGAAGAGCAAACTGTCGCCGAGCTGTCTTTAACTAATCTGCTCTGGAGTGGAGCGAAGGCGGTGGCTGCCCCGTTTTTGTCCTGTCTGGGACACCGAGGTGCCCCCCTTGAGGAGTGTGAGGACATTGTGATAAATGGGGTGGAGCACAGTGAGGATGGATGTCAGCGGACGTGCAACCAAATGAATGCTACCTTGTCAAGAAAAAAAACTGACATTTCGGACTCAAAAGCTATTCAAAATGGCGGCTCCCGCTTGCTAGGGAGACCGCGTGGGCCAGTCGCAGAGAACTTGGCTGATTCAGGACTTGCAAAAAGCTGGCCGGGAATGGCGCGAACAGCAGAGCTCCGCCCTGATGGGGGGCATGGCGCGAAAGCTATGGCTGCGCCTTCATGGACAGTGACTCACTCGGCCCCTGTGCTGAGTCAACCGCTTAGTCTATGGGACCCTCCCTTGATTTCCACCAGGGGGAGTGACTTTCAACTATGGCCTGTGGGAATGCACCCACTGGGCCCAGGGACTGATATCCAGACGGCGCCACTACAAGAAGTAGTTCCGGCCGCGGAGGTAGCGTGCAAAAAGGAGGGATATTTTGCACGCAAGGCGGCTGCCAGGAGAAGGCGGGAACTAGCCGCGGGAAAAGAACCTCACCCTGATGGGGAAACTGGTGCGAAAACGCAGACCGCGCCCACCAGGACTGAGAAAGGCGCGGCTTTAATTAAGGGGCATGCTATTCCCCTGTGGGACCCGCCCATAATTGCAACCCCTGGGGGCGGGTTCCAGCTATGTCAGCGGAGGGAGGAGCCGAAGCAGGAAGTGGCTGGCCCAGCAACTTCTACCAGTCAGTTGCGAGGAACCACTGACCTGGAGAGACCCATACAGAAAGTGGACCCTATTAAAAGGATGGCCTGCTCCTCCACTGTGGGCACTATGGTCTCCACCCAGCCCTACTTGGTACCCGGCGGGCTACTGGTAATCAGGGTGGCCAACACCGAGACGGTGGTCGGGCTCTGCCTTCAATGCGGGCTGCCCGGAGGCACTGTTAATACAGCGGCACGTTGCCCACACTGCGGGACATTATATTTGTGGCCAATGCCGACGTTCATTCCAATCCAACCTGCTGACCCCCCGGGGGATACGGCTGGGGGATACGGCTAGGCGCTATGCCGAGTCCCCTGGTGCACTGTGGATCAGGCGTGCAAGTCCCGGAGAAAGGGGACTGGAGTCGATTAAATCGACTGGGTCAGCAGCAACCGAGACGGTCGGGTCACCCCCCGACCGCACTGAAAAGAGACTATCACCCCGATCGGTGACCCCTAAGTCGGGGAAGGGAGACTACTCGGATGAGGATCTCCGCGAGCTAGCGGAGGTGAAATCAAGGCCCAGGAAAGAACCGGGAAGGACGACACCCCGTGGCGTGAGTAGCAGCCTGGAAAGCAGGGCGTCCCCCGCAGATCGGCGAGCCGAGAGACGGAGTCCCTCCGCCCCAGGATATGGCGGCGACGGGCGAGAGACGCCTACACCTCTGCGGAATGGTAAGAGAAGGCCACGTACTTACCTTGCTCCGGTAGACGGTGTAGCGGAAACAAGGCCGTGCCAGGCCCAAGACGCACGTGCGGAGAAGACACCACTTCCGGTGGAGACGACAGCGGAGCTTCCGGATGTCGTCATCGAGGAAGAGATCCCGCATGGGGGTCCAACTCAAGATGGCGGCACTTCCGGTTCCGGAGAGGACATCACTTCCGGTGGCGACGGCGGAACAGACGGGAAGGAAGCAGCGACGCTTCGGCGATCGGGTGAAGGTCCCCGATCACCTCAAGGGCCCAAGAGCTGGATGGGCGAACCGCAGACTTAGGAGGGTGAGCTATCCTCATTGGATCAATCCATGGACAGCCGGGAATGGGTCGTAGCCCTGTGGCGCCCCCTCGCTTGCCCTTACGCCCAACCCCACGCCCTAGGTAAAATCCCTGCCCCCATCACCTGTTCCACGGGGTCCCCGCCTAGCCTAGAACTTGTGGACGTACCGTTGGGGGAGGAGGAGAGACGGACTGGGGAAAGACAGCTCAGTTGCGCTACAGAGGGCATTTCTCGGGGTGGGGGAGAATTAGGTAAGGCCGCGGTAGGCCGGTGGTTGCCTCCTGCGACCAACAAACCCGAGGAAAAGGCAATGGGATCCTCACGGTGGTCCGTACCACGGTCGGCACGGACATCGGGGGTATTTTCATGGGGGGATGCGGATGAGAGTGACTCAGGGGATTCACACCGCTTCAAAGAACACCGTTGGTGGGCCCCACTCTTTGAAGGCTATGTAGCCTGGATGGACCGTACGCGGTTTCTCATCCGTAGGGAGGAGGTAGTAGATTTTTGGTGGGCCGAAGGAGAATTCACATCTGAGCAAAGAGATAGGGAGTTGCAGGATCGGTGGATTAAGATTGAGCACAGGGAGATAGAGCCCATGGGTCCTGACACACTGTCAGACCCTGTGGATCCTGACGAACCCCTGTCATGGGTGCTACCTGGGAGGGCAGGTAGGGCTGATCTGACCAGGATCAGTAGGGCGGAACGGGCAATAATGGCTCAATATAAGTCTCCCCACGGGTTGGAGTACCCTTATGTCCCTGAACCCCTCATGGAGGAGATAGAAGAAAACAGAGAGATGTGGCTTAGGGAAACCATTGAGATGTATCTAGTCAGTAAGGGGAGTGAAGTTACCGGAAAGAAGGCAGAGGACAGAATAGATCACCTGATGCGAGTGTGGAGTATAGGGAGGAACATACATAAACACAGGGTGACCTATAGAACCGAGAGGGGACTGCCTAGGCATTATCATGTCACGGTCCTGGACATGGGTGGTAGAGAGGTTAGAAAACCTGACCCGAGTCACTACTATTAGGGGGTACTGAGGCATTACGCGGGCTCGTGGCTGCTGGTCGGGGCGGGCTTGGCGAGATGTCACTGTGGTCAATTTTCTGTTGTATTGTGCAAATCTGTGTGATGTTAACAATTATGTTTTGTGTTACAGTGCTTCCTGGAGGAAGGTATGCAAATTTAGGTCCCAGCGAGGCCGATGGGATTCACCAGGGGGAGAATGTAGCTGCATGTAAAATGGCTACAGTCATCTCTCCTGCTGACAGTAAGGCCTGGTAAGTTGTGGGCATGCCAGCAGTAATTATGGAGGTTTGCCCTCACACTCTGGTGAGGTGCCCTATGTATGGACGGGAGTGGTCACAGGCTCTGACTCCATGGTTAGTGATGTCAGAGGTGTGTCAGCCTCCAGAGTATAC
Organism: Ascaphus truei; assembly: GCF_040206685.1. Lineage (NCBI taxonomy): Eukaryota > Metazoa > Chordata > Amphibia > Anura > Ascaphidae > Ascaphus > Ascaphus truei. Next base: position 139,354,177 of record NC_134488.1, read on the forward strand.
ATAAGGCACAGCACTGAGCAAAGTTAGTGTGTGTGTTACTGGAGGAGGAGTAAGAGTAGGAGCAGTTAAGTGTTATGTTATAGTAGCTGAATAAGAAGACTGTGTCCAGGGACCTGGCACAGAGTAAAGACATCCCGGCTGGGATAGGGAATCCCTATTTAAGGAGAACTACACCTTGTAAAGGGAAGTGCTGTGACAATGGAGGGCTAATGCACCCCATTGTGGAGGGCAGCATGGCCCACCGTCCAATAAAGATGCTCTTAATTACAAAAGAAAACAGCGCACAACGCCAAATAGTGAAGCAAATTCAACAATATATTATAGAATTAAAAAGGGGGTAATATATCTGCGTACATGAAAAAAGTTGGTAAAAGGCATGTAGTGTGTATCACACTGTTTACCACTCGGCAGCTGTTAGCTGTAGATTCAGGTGCTTGCTTCCCTCTGCTGCTGCAGCTCAGTTGATTCTGGGGCAGGGCGTCAGTCTTTCACTCCCAAGGGGATTTCCCTTCATGCAGCCAGGTTCAGCAGCTGGGACTGGGGCTCGGTGAAATCGCTCCTGCTTCCTTGCCGATATGAAGCTTGCCTCAGCGTGCCACGATGCCGCTCCGTCGCGGGACGCTGTGTAATGACGTCACTGTCTACACAGCAGTGATGGATTCAATAGGGAAGTTTGAACAGTCTTACAAAGTCTCTCACAAGTGTCCAAAACAGCACACAGGATGAAATAAAAACAGGACAGGCCAATACATAGACAAAGGCCAATGAAGAAGTAGTTAATTCTATGAAACTAGTTGGATGTAACATTCTATTGCCTTATATCTGCTTACATTGGCCTTTGTCTATGTATTGGCCTGTCCTGTTTTTATTTCATCCTGTGTGCTGTTTTGGACACTTGTGAGAGACTTTGTAAGACTGTTCAAACTTCCCTATTGAATCCACCACTGCTGTGTAGACAGTGACGTCATTACACAGCGTCCCGCGACGGAGCGGCATCGTGGCACGCTGAGGGCACCCCAGCAAGCTGCGTTTTAACCTCTGTGCAGAGGATACACCTGCCGAGGTACAGGAGCAGCTTCATATCGGCAAGGAAGCCGGAGCGATTTCACCGAGCCCCAGTACCAGCTGCTGAACCTGGCTGCATGAAGGGAAATCCCCTTGGGAGTGAAAAGACTGACGTCCTGCCCCAGAATCAACTGAGCTGCATCAGCAGAGGGAAGCAAGCACCTGAATCTACAGCTAACAGCTGCCGAGTGGTAAACAGTGTGATACACACTACATGCCTTTTACCAACTTTTTTCATGTACGCAGATATATTACCCCCTTTTTAATTCTATAATATATTGTTGAATTTGCTTCACTATTTGGCGTTGTGCGCTGTTTTCTTTTGTTTCCATTCTCTTAGTGTGTGTGGGGTGCTGAGCCACCCCTGCGTTTACAGCTGCAGACGCCATTATCCCCAACACGGTTATGTGGCACTTATTATTTAATGTATAATTATCTCACTGTGGGAGTTGTGGTTTAATTTTTTATACATTTTTTATCACTAAATTGATGGTATAGTCACTGCACTGTATATATTTATACATTTAAACTTTATAGGTAGTTAGGTAGTAGCGCACAGTTTTGTTTTTTGTCTTAATTACAAACCCTCTCATGTACATGTGTGAAGTGATTGTACAGAGAGGAGCACCACAGAGGAGTTCCTCGCCAGGATCATCCCCAAGTGACCGAAGGGACCCTGATGAGGTGGAGGCGCTGCACTGGAAATAGGTAGGACTGAGCACACTACCTCAGCTGCCTGTCTGGACGGGTCCTCCCCATACACCATCATGCGGGAGACTCAGGAGTCCTGTTGCCAACAGGTGCACCACCAGACACTATCACACTGTAATGGGGACTGGTTAGACCACAGGGGCCAATATGAGATTGGGGGGGTCAGACCGGTTCACAAAAACCGTTACATGTGTATTGTGATATATTGAAGCAAAAGGTGTTTGAGGGGAGGTACATAGGACCCAGCACCTTCCAGGGTGTGTTCCCTTCACTCTCACCTGAGCCCTAATTAATGAGCTTCAAGGTTAAAAGGCAGCACAGACAGCTTCCTGTGCTGCTGCTGTGCTGGTCTGAAGGCACACACACAGACAGCCCTGTGAGAGACTGCAAAGGGAAGCTGCAGGTACAGTGTCTAACGTGGGGAAAGAACTTAGTTTCCCCCCACTGTTAGTTAGGGACTAAGCTGTGTTAGTCAGAACTCTGAAAAGGAGTTAGGCTTTTCTGTTTCTGTTTTATCCTATAAGTTAACCCTGTTCCTGCTTTGTACCTGGCAAATAAACCCTCCTGTGCATCAACACTACGTTTCCCTGCCTTTGATCTGGATGAAAGAGACTGCAACGTGGTGGGGACCTCACAATTGGTGGAGTTTAATGCGGGCAGTCCACAAGGCAGTGAAAGTGGAAAATGGAGGCGTTTCTGTCCTCGCTCCAGTACAAGCAAACAGAAAATGCTGCTATCTTATTGCGGGGTTTGCAGGAGATGTCAAAATCCCATAATGAGATCTTACAACAGATTGCAAAGTCACAAACGGAAAGTACTGCGGCGTTAGTAAAGCAGATGGCGGTGTCCCTACATCAGACGCTAAAGGAAGAACAACACGAAGCGCAACTTTGACTACACCGAAAGCTCCGAGTGTTGGGGGAGAAAATTACCGCCCAGACTAGCGTGGCCCCACAGGTCGCTCACCAGGTAAAATTGCGCCTTATTCAGAAAATGACGATGGACGATGACGTTGAGGCGTACCTGTCTATTTTCGAGCGCACTGCAGCACTCGAAGGGTGGCCAGTTGAGCAGTGGGCTGGAATAATTGCTCCTTTCCTGGTGGGGGACTCGCAGAAGGCCTATTATGACTTGGAGCCAGAGCAGGCGGAAAACTATGAAACCTTGAAGGCTGAGATTATGGCACGGCTAGGTGTCACTGTCGCAGTTCGGGCCCAGTGGTTCCACTCCTGGCGTTACGATGCAGAAAAAGCTCCCTGCTCCCAAATCTACGACCTCATCCACTCGGCGCGGAAATGGCTCCAGCCTGACGAATGTACAGCCGCCGCCGTCGTCAAAAGGGTCATCAAAGACCGGTTCCTGCGGGGTCTTCCTCGCACCGTCCAGAAGTGGGTCAGCCAAAATTACCCCCAAAGCGCAGAGCAGTTGGTCGCTTTAGTGGAACGCCACTTTGCTGCTGAGGAGATGGCCCGGAATACAAGTCCTGACGAGTTTCCCGGTCGCAGGTCCCCGCACATCAGGAGGTCCGGTGAGACTGTTCCTCGGCCTAGTGGCCCACAGGGACTCATAGACTCCCATAAAGGAGATGAAAATCCCACGGCCCATAGAAGGGACTCTAGCCCCACTCTTTCCAATAGACTGGAGAAAAAACCCCGACCCAGTTTTGGGAAGTACACTGAGTGCTACAAATGTCATGAACTTGGACATGTGGCAGCAGTTTGCCCTATGAACCTTGACCGAATGCAATGTGACATTTCTGTGGGGTATTTTTCGGGCGGGGTTCCTGCTGTTAAACAGACTGTGATAGAGAAAGGTCATTTAGAGAGGAATAGGATGTGTGAAGTCAAAATAGATGGGATACCTGTAAGTGCAATGCTCGACACTGGTAGTACAGTTACGTTGGTCGCTGCACATCTTGTCCAGTCTGGGTTTCTACCAGGGGTCTCCTTACAAGTAACCTGTATCCATGGGGATGATCGCACTTACCCGGCTGCACGAGTGTACATAGAAAACCCCATCGGCCCAGTACATCATCAGGTTGGAGTAGTGCCGAATCTGATGTATGAGGTACTAGTGGGTCAGGATTTCCCATGGTTTTGGGAACTGTGGGAAAGGAAGTCTGATTGTGTTTAGGATGCGCCCTTGAGGTCTGATGTTCCCGATCCAGTAGACCTTGGTTCTGTGTTAGAGGTTATGGCAGGTGAAGGACCTGAGGTTGAGGACACTCCAGAACTAGATTTTCAGGATTTACAGGTTGCTCCCGTAAAGTTTGCCTCTGCCCAACTAGACGATTTGACGCTAGTAAACGCCAAAGCCACAGTAGTGAGCATAAATGGGGTACCAGTTAATCCTGAGGTTACGCCATCACCACCCTACTTTATCTACAACAATGACTTGGTGTATAGGGTATAAAGAGATGACCCTGACAGGTTAGAGCAGTTACTGGTGCCAAAGCCCTTTAGAAGTCAGGTAATGGACCTGGCCCATAGCCATGTCCTGGGAGGACACCTAGGGGTAAAGAAAACCACTGATAGAATAAAGGCACGATTTTACTGGCCGGGTCTACACAAAGACGTAGAACGTTATTGTGAGACATGTCCAGAGTGTCAAATGACCTCACCAGTAAAATCATTCCGTAGTCCGTTAGTACCCATGCCTATTATTGAAGTTCCTTTTGAACGTATCGGAATGGATCTGGTAGGCCCATTACCAAAGTCAGCACGGGGCCATCAACACATTCTAGTCATTGTAGACTGTGCCACAAGATATCCGGAAGCGGTTCCCCTCCGGAATACATCCGCTAAAGGCATAGCCAAAGAATTAATGTTGTTGTTTACTCGGGTCGGGATCCCCAAGGAAATATTAACAGACCAAGGAACCCCTTTTATGTCCCGGGTTACGAAAGAGCTATGCAGGTTGTTGAATATCAAACATTTACACACCTCGGTCTATCACCCGCAAACCGACGGCCTAGTGGAGCGGTTTAACAAGACTCTTAAACATATGTTGCGGAAGGCCATAGACCGAGATGGTAAAAACTGGGATTTTCTCTTGCCGTATTTATTGTTTGCCATAAGAGAATTCCCTCAGGCATCTACAGGTTACTCCCCTTTTGAGTTGTTGTATGGGAGACACCCACGAGGTATACTGGATATGCTCAAAGAGACCTGGGAAACAGAGTCAACACCCCACCGTAGCATAATCGAGCATATTTCCCAGATGCAGGATCGCATTGCAGCAGTGTTGCTGATTGTGCGACAACACATGCAGCAAGCCCTGAGTTCACAGCAGAACTCTTATAACCGGAATGCCAGACTTAGGGTGTTTGGGCCGGGAGATAAGGTGTTAGTGCTGGTACCTACAGTAGAATGTACATTTTTGGCCACCTGGCGAGGACCCTACGAAGTCTTAGAAAGAGTAGGAGAGGTCAATTACAGAGTTAGTCAGCCCGGGAGGAGGAAGCCAGAACAGTTGTATCATGTGAATCTCCTAAAGCCCTGGAAAGATAGGGAAGCGTTGGTTACTGTAGTTCGGACGGTACCATCTAGGGAACCTTCTGTTCCTGAAGTGAAAGTTGCTGACACCTTGTCTGGCCCTCAGAAACAGGAGGTAAAGGAGTTTCTTGTGCGCAATGCCCGAGTTTTCTCCCCTGTACCCGGGAGAACCTCGGTTATTGAGCATAACATCAATATAGAACCTGGGAAGGTCATATATCTTAAACCCTATAGACTACCTGAGGCTAGGCGACAGGCCGTTAAAGAGGAGGTACAGAAAATGTTGGACCTCGACGTAATCGAGGAGTCATTCAGTAACTGGTCGAGCCCTATCGTGTTGGTTCCGAAACCGGATGGCTCGATCAGGTTCTGTAATGATTTTAGGAAACTAAATGCAATCTCAAAATTTGATACATACCCTATGCCACGGGTAGACGAACTGATAGACAGGGTAGGTGTTGCCCGATACTTAACTACCCTTGATCTGACTAAGGGGTATTGGCAGGTACCTCTAACACAGGCTGCTAAAGAAAAAACGGCATTTTCCACACCAGGCGGGCTATACCAATATAAGGTCCTACCCTTCGGTCTACATGGGGCTCCAGCAACCTTTCAGAGATTGATGGATCGGGTTTTGAAGTCCCATACAGACTATGCCGCGAGCTACCTGGATGATGTGATCATTAACAGTAATGACTGGGAATCTCACCTAAAAAAAGTTCAGGCAGTTTTAGACTCCCTGGAGGAAGCGGGTCTGACAGCAAACCCTGCTAAGTGTGCCATCGGTTTAGAAGAGACCAAGTACTTAGGGTATACGGTTGGTAGAGGGCTTGTGAAACCACAGGTGGCAAGGCTGAAGACAATTAGGGAGTGGTCGAGACCAGTAACTAAGAAACAGGTTAAAGCCTTCCTCGGCCTGGCTGGTTACTACCGTCGCTTTATACCAGACTTTGCCACCCTCTCGACCCCTCTCTCCGACCTAACGAAAGGGAAGAGTTCAGTCATGGTGAAGTGGTCTGACCAGGCGGAGAAAGCTTTCCAAAGCTTAAAAGACGCCTTATGTGCTCATCCCGTCCTGATCACCCTGGACTTCACCAGGGAATTTCAGGTTCAGTGTGACACTTCCGATGTAGGGATAGGAGCGGTCCTGTCACAAAGAGTCGGAGCGGAGGAACACCCCATCATCTATATCAGCCGAAAGCTAACTGTCCACGAGAAGAGATATGCCGTAGTTGAGAAAGAGGGCTTGGCCATCAAATCGGCGTTAGAGACTCTAAAATATTATTTATTAGGGAGAAAATTTACCCTAATAACCGACCATGCACCCTTAAAGTACATGCAACAAAATAAGGAAAAGAATGCTCGGGTAACTCGCTGTTTTTTGAGTCTCAAGGGGTTCCAGTTCACAGTTGAACACAGGCCAGGTGTAAGGAATCCACTCCTGGCTTTGATTATAACTTTTGCAGACTTCTGCAGTTGCAAAAGTTTCCTCTGGCAATCTATGGCACAGGTGCTGCTTCTCATTGCAGCTTCTGCCTGTGCTACATCATTGGAGGAATACTCACACACCCTCCTCCTGTGATTGGATCTCCGCCCTTTATATCCTGGGCGTTGGCACTGAAACAGTGCCGAGCATAATCTCCTACCTGGACGTTACTGTCTCTGCCACAAACTGCCCAGGCCTCTCTCCTAGCGTTCTTACCTTCCAAGTTCCTGAGTATCCAGAGGCCTGTTCTTTCTCCTGTGCTGAAGCGTGTTGCCAGCACCGGTACCTGCTGCATTCCCTCCTAGCAGTGGCTACCCTTCCTTTCCTGCGGCCTGCTGCTATCCCCTTGCAGTGGCCTGCCTTGGACTTCTGCTCTGAAGCGTTGGTTCTCCCCGACGCTGCCCTGCGTTGAACTTCGGCCAGCCTGCTGTCTTCTCCTGCTGAGATCGGCGTCATGGGCCGAGGCCGCTCCTCACGCAGAAGCCACTCCCGTGCTCATGCTCCTAAGCTGAAGCGGGGAACACCTGTCTGATTGTTGCCGATTCCTTGCTACGACTACGACCACCCGGATGTCTTCTATCCTGACCCTGGTTCGGCCATCGATTGTCCTGTCTTCTCCTACCCCGACTTTGGCTTCAATAACGGCGATGCTGCCTTCTCCAATCCTGACCCTGCGATGTACGACTACGAACTGCGCACTCCGGATCAGTCTGCACGGACTAAGGTCGGTGATAATGTAACCCCACCTCAGCCCCGCGGTCCGGTCCCGGTTTGTGGCGAGCATCGGCGTAACACCAGGCTCCAAACATGGAAATGCTGATGCATTGTCCCGAGTATACACCTCCCTATTTTCAAGTGCTCACCCGATAACGATTGAGCAATGGGGGGGGGGGATATGTGATATATTGAAGCAAAAGGTGTTTGAGGGGAGGTACATAGGACCCAGCACCTTCCAGGGTGTGTTCCCGTCCCTCTCACCTGAGCCCTAATTAATGAGCTTCAAGGTTAAAAGGCAGCACAGACATCTTCCTGTGCTGCTGCTGTGCTGGTCTGAAGGCACACACACAGACAGCCCTGTGAAAGACTGCAAAGGGAAGCTGCAGGTACAGTGTCTAAAGTGGGGAAAGAGCTTAGGTTTCCCCCACTGGTAGTTAGGGACTAAGCTGTATTAGTCAGAACTCTGAAAAGGAGTTAGGCTTTTCTGTTTCTGTTTTATCCTATAAGTTAACCCTGTTCCTGCTTTGTACCTGGCAAATAAACCCTCCTGTGCATCAACACTACGTTTCCCTGCCTTTGATCTGGATGAAAGAGACTGCAACGTGGTGTGGACATCACAGCGCAAAGTTCACCTTTCCTGTCTTGCCTTTAAATTCTTCATGGGCAAGCTACCCAGCTACCTGAACAAGCTCCTCACCCCGACCACTTGCAGCACTTATCACCTGAGATCAGACTCCAAAAGACTATTCATGGTCCCAAGGCTCAACAAAGTATCCGGCCGCTCCTCCTTCTCCTTCCGTGCACCCCAAAACTGGAACAACCTACCAGAGACTCTCATATCCACCACCGGCTTAAGTTCTTTCAAATCTAAGGCTGTCTCACACTTTAATCTGGTCTGTAACTGTTTCATACGCCCATAATATATATTTTCTTTAACTGTGCACGCAATGTCTTGTATATAATGTATACCCTGTTCACTTATGTAACTGTATTTGTAACCATGTATTATTTGTTTTACTCTGTGCCCAGGACATATTTGAAAACGAGAGGTAACTCTCAATGTATTACTTCCTGGTAAAATATTTTATAAATAAAATAAATAAATAAATGCAAACACAAGTATATAAGTTGGAGTGTATCACACAGTCCTGCAAGGTCCTCTCAGACCTCACCTGGACAAAGCACCGAGCAGGCGTGAAACGTTCGTTGGTTTTACTGACGTCATCTTATGATGTCATCAGGGAGCGCTGCAGTGGAGGTCTGAGAGGAAACATGCCAGCAGATACCACCATACAATGACTGGTCAGGTCGTATGAATATGCTGGATAAGGCACTATCATTACACGCTTGCAGGACTGTGTGATACACTCCAACTTATACACGTGTGTTTGCATACACCCCTTGGTTTATATGTGGTCATTTGCCACATTACAGAGTTTAATATAACTGACGAACTGTTTCCTCTCCTCCCTAACCATCCTCCTCTCCTCCCTAACCCTTCACCTCTCCTCCCTAACTCTGCTCTTCTCTCCTCTCCTCCCTAACTGTTATCCTCTCCTCCCTAACCATCCTCCTCTCCTCACTAACCGTCCTACTCTCCTCACTAACCGTCCTCCTCTCCTCCCTAGCCATCCTCCTCTCCTCCCTAACCGTGCTCCTCTCCTCCCTAACTGCTCTTCTCTCCTCCTCCCTAACCCTCTTCTGCTCCTCCCTAACTCTGCTCTACTCTCCTCCTCCCTAACCCTTTAGCACTCCTCTAATCCATAACTCTAACCCTCACCTCCCTGACCCTCCTCTCTTCCCTAACCTTCCTTCTCTTCTCTGCTGCCTAACCTTCCTCCCTAACCTTCATCCTCTCCTCCCTTAGGCTGAGTCCCCGCTGGCGCTGAGCGCTATGGCGCTCAAAACATGCGAGCTGGGTGTCACGAGCGCGCGCAAAGCGTGAGCAAGGACTTTTATATACACTGGCGACACACTTTATTCGAGCTCGGCTAGTCCCACGAATTCGGGTATACCCGGGTGTATTGAGGTTTGTGACTGTTTTCTGCCCGAGTGCATTGAGGTATTTTCCAGGCAGGGATTGAAGCATTTTATTCCCGCTGGCTGCAATACTGCACAGTATATATATATATATACTGCATTACAATTCATGAATTTATGCCATCTGGTAGACACGCGAAGCATTGCAGCCTATTAAATCCTAATCATTATCATTTAACAGATCAGCCGCCCGTCAGCCAGGCATGAACCCAGGCTGGGAAGGCAAATGCAACGGGGCTTGTCAGAGGTGAGGAGCGGCGCATTCCAGGTATCTGCCAGGTACATACTGGGTATTTGCTCGAATAAAGTGTGTCGGTGCAGTATGTATATCTGTAAGTAACCGCCTCAAGCGCCGCGCGCTCAGCGCTAGCGGGGACGCAGCTTAACCCTCCTCTCCTCCCTAACCATCATCCTCTCTTCTCCTCTGAAACACTCATCCCCTCCTCTCTCACCCTGCACCTCTCCTCCTTCCCCATTTCTTGCAGGTTTCAGCCCTTACCTGTAGCCGTCCCGTCTCTCTCTCTCTGCGTCTCCTGAATGTCTCTCCCTCTGTGTTTCTGTAATTTTGAGCAGACACAGTCAGAGTGAAACTGAAAGCTGGGTTCCTGGGGCGTCCCAATCAGTACAAACTCCTTCCCTCTCCAGTATTTCCTGCCTGACCTCTGTGTGAGATATATACACGACAGTATTGTATTGTATGTCTTTATATATATATATATATATTATATATATATGTGAAGCCGCAAGCATACCATCTGTTCCGGCACCTCTACTGCCTCAAGTAAACCCTTATGTGAATATTACTTATGTACACATTGTAAGTACATTTCTTATACGTTTTTAACCTATAAATTTGCCACTTTTGGTCTGCACTATGGTCTCTCCTTGTCTTCCATGAACATCAACTTGAGTGGGAGTCTTCCTGAATCATCACCAATCCTGTTCCCTGTCATTGCTGTTTTATCACTTACCTGTTGTAAGTAGGAAATTCAATAGAGCAAAGACTTACCTGCACCAATATTGTGTAAACTTGCTGCACCCTCATTATTTATCTTTTCTTTTGGGGTGTTCCTGAAACCATTGCTCCCTTCCTACCCTGGATACCATATTGTCTATAAGGGAATCTGTACACATTCCCTGTTCAGAATCACTTCTGTTTCACCTTACAATTCACTATACTGTATATATTTTTCACTATCACTGTTGTTTAGCGCCGTTCTACGTCACTTGGGTTCACTATTTTATTTATATAGCGCCATTAATTTACATAGCGCTTCACGGTAGGAATACACGTGGTAATCAAATAAATAACAGATAATATAAATAACACATAATATAAATAACAGGTCATGGGAATAAATGCTTCAAACATAAAAGTAACATTAAGGAAGAGGAGTCCCTGCTCCGAGGAGCTTATAATCTAATTATATAGCCACAGTATAGCCACAGGTACATGCAGTAATAGGGTCCGATGTGTCAGGACTGTGAGGGTTACAAATCTCACTGGGTCTGATGCTTCAGAACTCGCTGTGTAGAAGAAACATGTTGACCTGTGATATTATACTGACAAGAGACGGAGCAACTTGTTAAACTGTTATTTCCCCTAAAGTTTGATCTGCGCACAGAATACCAAAGGCACATTAAAGGGATGGGATTTATATTTTGCTTTGTATGCCCTGCACCCCGTCCTGTCTTATTCCTTATACACCCTGCAACCACGTCCTGTCTTATTCCTTATACACCCTGCACCCCGTCCTGTCTTATTCCTTATATACCCTGCACCCCGTCCTGTCATTCCTTATACACCCTGCACCCCGTCCTGTCTTATTCCTTATACACCCTGCGCCCCGTCCTGTCTTATTCCTTATACACCCTGCACCCCGTCCTGTCTTATTCCTTATACACCCCGCACCCCGTCCTGTCTTATTCCTTATACACCCTGCACCCCGTCCTGTCTTATTCCTTATACACCCTGCACCCCGTCCTGTCTTATTCCTTATACACCCTGCGCCCCGTCCTGTCTTATTCCTTATACACCCTGCACCCCATCGTGTATTATTCCTTATACACCGTGCGCCCCATTCTGTCTTATTCCTTATACACCCCGCACCCCGTCCTGTCTTACTCCTCATACACCCTGCACCCCGTCCTGTCTTATTCCTTATACACCCTGCACCCCGTCCTGTCTTATTCCTTATACACCCTGCACCCTGTCCTGTCTGATTCCTTATACACCCTGCGCCCCGTCCTGTCTTATTCCTTATACACCCTGCACCCCGTCCTGTCTTATTCCTTATACACCATGCACCCCGTCCTGTCTTATTCCTTATACACCCTGCACCCTGTCCTGTCTTATTTCTTATACACCCTGAGCCCCGTCCTGTCTTATTCCTTATACACCCTGCACCCTGTCCTGTCTTATTTCTTATACACCCTGAGCCCCGTCCTGTCTTATTCCTTATATACCCTGCACCCCGTCCTGTCTTATTCCTTATACACCCTGCACCCCGTCCTGTCTGATTCCTTATACACCCTGCACCCCGTCCTGTCTTATTCCTTATACACCCTGCGCCCCATCCTGTCTTAGTCCTTATACACCCTGCACCCCGTCCTGTCTTATTCCTTATACACCCTGAGCCCCGTCCTGTCTTATTCCTTATATACCCTGCGCCCCGTCCTGTCTTATTCCTTATACACCCTGCGCCCCGTCCTGTCTTATTCCTTATACAAACATAAAAATCCAGTCAGGGTGTAAATCCTGGTTGGACAAGAAACCCACAATTGCACTCTATGAGGACAAACAATAGGTGGGACAGAAAAAATAGTCCCAGGCTTGTAGCCTATTGTGCCAAACGACGCAAAACAAAAAAGCTTTATTAAAACATACTAAGGGACAAAAGCAGGGAGTGTAGGGTATAAACACAAGTGTATTCAAAATTAGGTGGTGGTGACAAAATAGAGGATAAAGGCTCCTCCAAAGCCCACCATGGAAAATCGCATATAAAGGAGAATGTGTCTCAAACTATGTATACGGTGTCAACCATGAAATATATCCACAGAGATACACAAATATTCCCGGTTTGAAGCTCCTAATGGTAAACTGTATAAGCGCTGGTTACCTATATTCACACTGACAATATATCAAGTAATTCCCTACAAGTAAGTAGGAGTACTGACATAATGTAGCAATTCATGTGTGTGGTAACATAACCCAAACTGCTCAAAATACTGTTGGCATATAAATTTGCAACAAGCACAAAGTGATACAATGTGTATAAATGGGTAGTGTGTTCAGTAACACTGCAAATGGGAAACAGGAGAATTAGTGCTGCTGGCGTGTACACATAGCATATGGACACTTAGGGCCTCATGCAGAGAGCAGCGGTGGAATTAATTGGAGAAAGTAAAAAATAGTACCTTTTTTGGCGTGATTTAATCTCCATATGCAGAAAGGTCATAAAACTGCATTTAAAATCCTGTCTGCATATGGAGAGTTTCAACCGGCGATATGAGCGCTGTTGAAACTCGTTGTAAAAAAATCGCGTTTTTTTTTTTCTCCCCCACCGGCCGCCGAGCTCCAGTTTCTTGCCAACTTTTGTTGGCGAAGCAAAATGTTGAAAATCGCGCCATTTTTTTGGCGCGAACAGCCGCTAGATGGCGTTCGCGCCTCTCTGAATACGGCCGTTTTCAAAACTGGAGAGATTTAGGTTCTCGCCAGCCGCGCGGCGAGATTTGCAAATAAAAAAAAAATGGCGCTTCTTTCAAAACTCGCCATTACCTGCCTTTCTAAAGGCAGATATTGGCAAAAAATGCCGCTTTTCCTGTTAGCGCTGCTCTCTGCATGAGGCCCTTAGAATAACCTGTTTCATGGGTTCAGTTGCAGCCCATCAGATGTCACGAACTATGCCAGATCAAGGAGAACATACAGGTAGCATTTAACATGCGTATAGCCTAATATGTCAGGTAAGTATGAACTCCAGTGTTGATGGCGTAATCATTATTTAAGTGGGACCCAGGGATCTATTTCTTAAACGGAGTCATATACTCTAGCGGAACTGTTTTGACTCATAGAGGCGGTCCCATGTAAGAGCTCACAATCCTACATCACGATCCCTATGTCACCTGAGATGATGATTTGCCATCTGTGCCTACGATCCCACCACTTACCTCTCCATTTAGGGACCTTGCCCACCAACATTGGTTTTTCAACTCCTATACCCTTTTGGAGTTTAGCTTGCCATCAGTATTTTGGTTAGCAGACCCCCTATACCAAGCTATATATCATCTAGTCAGATTGAGCCCCCCTCTTTCTTTGCTGACTTGCTTTCACAGTGCACTATATGTGCACACATACATTATTGACACAGTAACATGACAAATGAGGGTGTTTATTCATCATCCTTTATTACAGAATATTATGTGTAATTATGTGGTATCACAACGTGGTAGTGAAGCCTGGTGTTCTGGTTAAACTTGTTCCCACATCACCAGTAATATATTCAGGATTGTAAGCAACCTTCAACCCAGCTTTAGTTCAGCCAAGCTACAAACAAGTAAGCCTCCTTTGGAAGGATTTATTACCAGAGTCTCTATTAACATAGAGCTCACACTGAGTTAATTATTAGGGACTCGTCAGCCTCTCCTATTGCGAGGTAGGGTATTTAAGGAAGAAGTGGAGTAGTCTTCAACACCACTCCTGCCCTGGCGAAGCGTAGCTTTCTACGCGAAACAGTCCGTCGGTTTTAAATGACGTCACTCCTCTGACGTCGGTGGTGGCGACCCGTGATGCTAGGAGCTCCAGTGTACCGAGGAGACTGACATACACCCGGTTATACTGGTCGTATCAAGCGCTGGCATATACTTACCCTCCCTTTCCTGCCTTAATTTACTTACCTGACATATTAGGCTATACGCATGTTAAATGCTACCTGTATGTTCTCCTTGATCTGGCATATTTAGTGACATCTGATGGGCTGCAACTGAACCCATGAAGCAGGTTATTCTAAGTGTCCATACGCTATGTGTACCCGCCAGCAGCACTAATTCTCCTGTTTCCCATTTGCAGTGTTACTGAACACACTACCCATTTATACACATTGTATCACTTTGTGCTTGTTGCAAATTTATATGCCAATAGTATTTTGAGCAGTTTGGGTTATGTTACCACACACATGAATTGCTACATTATGTCAGTACTCCTACTTACTTGTAGGGAATTACGTGATATACTGTCAGTGTGAATATAGGTAACCAGCGCTTATACAGTTTACCATTAGGAACTTCAACCCGGGAATATTTGTGTATCTCGGTGGATATATTTCATGGTTGACACTGTATACATAGTTTGAGACACATTCTCCTTTATATGCGATTTTCCATGGTGGGCTTTGGAGGAGCCTTTATCCTCTATTTTGTGTCACCACCACCTAATTTTTAATACACTTGTGTTTATACCCTACACTCCCTGCTTTTGTCCCTTAGTATGTTTTAATAAAGCTTTTTTGTTTTGCGTCGTTTGGCACAATAGGCTACAAGCCTGGGACTATTTGTTCTGTCCCACCTATTGTTTGTCCTCATAGAGTGCAATTGTGGGTTTCTTGTCCAACCAGGATTTACACCCTGACTGGATTTCTATGTTCATATTGTCCCTACCCTATGCACAATGAGATTTTTATGTTAACAACGGTATCTTTGGAGAGCGATAAGCATGTTTGTGTTTTCTTATTCCTTATACATCCTGCACCCCGTCCTGTCTGATTCCTTATACACCCTGCACCCCGTCCTGTCTTATTCCTTATACTGCCTGCGCCCCGTCCTGTCTTATTCCTTATACACACTGCACCCCGTCCTGTCTTATTCCTTATACACCCTGCGCCCTGTCCTGTCTTATTCCTTATACACCCTGCACCTGTCCTGTCTTATTCCTTATACACCCTGCACCCCGTCCTGTCTTATTCCTTATACACCCTGCACCCCGTCCTGTCTTATTCCTTATATACCATGCACCCCGTCCTGTCTTATTCGTTATACACCCTGGGCCCCGTCCTGTCTTATTCCTTATACATCCTGCACCCCGTCCTGTCTTATTCCTTATACACCCTGCACCCCGTCCTGTCATTCCTTATTCTCCCAACTTCTCTCTGTCTCCCTCCCTCCCCCATTCTCTCTCTCCCCCTCCCCTTTCTCTATCTCTCACCTTTCTCGCTCAAATCCCCCTTCACCCTCCATCCCCTCTTATCTCTCTCTTCTCATATCTTCTTTCATCCTTTTTCTGTTTTTCGCCCCTCCCCATTCTCTGTCTCTCGCCCCTCTCCCCTCCTCCTTTCCTTCCTCGCTAACTGTCCTCCTCTCCTCCCCAGCCCTCCTCTCCTCCCTAAACCTTCTCCTCCTTCTCTCCCTTCCCCCATTCTCTCTCCATCTCCTCTTCTCTCGCCTCCTTCTCTGTACCTCCCCTCTCCCCTCCCTCTTCTCTGTCTCTCCCCTCCCCTTTTTCTCTCCTTTTCTCCCTTTTTTTCCCTCCCCAGTCTCTCTCTCTCAGCTTACTCTCACCCTCCCCCTCCAACTTCTCTATCTCCCTCTCAAACTTCTCCTTCTCCCTCTAATCCCCCCACTTATCTCCACTGTATCTTTCCTTTATTACCTTTTGACCAATCAGGGTGTTTTGCTGACAGTACAATCTTTTTGTGCCCAAGACAATGTTTCTCAGTCTCTCTCTCTGGCAACACAGTCCCTCTGTGCTCAAAGAGATTTCTCCTGCAGTGTAAGCAGGTTGCTTTTCTACCTGTCTGATGAACCAGGTGGAGACCGGTTTATTGTCTGTAGCTGTAATTAACCAGCTCCCTTCTGGATTCCTCAGACCAACACAGGCTTTCTATTGAAGCCCTTTTAGACTGGGTTAAGTCCCTGTTACATACAGTACCTCCCTTGTTTGTGGGCAGCTCGGGCTAGCCACGGCTGAAGCCCATTCCCCCACTATCACTCGCGATGTATCTGTGGCTCAGATGAGAATGGGCAGAGGGAGGAGGTGGATTCACAGATTTCAGGGGGAGCATAGAGGAAAAAACACACAGAAGCACAGAAATCTAAGTGCAAGAGAAATACAAAGTGAAACAAATGTCAGCTCCAATTTTGGCTCTTATGAAAGGCCTACGTAAAAACTGTAAGAAAATCAACAGCAGTGTGTAATCAAGGCTTTAGGCAGTCTATCCAAGGCGAATGTCAGCTCAGCATGAATCGAGGGAGAAGCAACTCCAGTACTCAAGAAGATGTAGCCCCAATATAGAGAGAGGAAAAAGATTACATAGCACAGATTAACCAGGTTTAAAAGGTTTTAATCTAAGTGTAAAAATCGCACTTACAATATATCAATAAAAAACAGGCATATCACACTGCAATAGTGTATTGAAGAAAGCACTCGGCACACCGGCTCACCGTCCTGCAGTCACCATAAGATCTCTGTCTCCAGCCTTTACTCCATCGCGTCTCCGCGAGTCTGGGCGTCTGACGTCAGATCCATTTTTTCTCAGGTAGCAACCTCGAGGCCTGCGGCTCCTCTCCAAGAATGCTCCGTATAGTGAAAGGACTCCCACTCAACGCGTTTCGCCATGTGATACCGTCAGCTTCGTCGGGAGGGAGGAGGTAACAGTGTCTTCAAGAAAGTGCTTGAAATCAGTGCTCTTTAGTAACTCGAGCAGGACTTTCCCAAAGCACAGTCTTTCCATGATGTGCTTAGCTTCCTCAGTTCCATGGAGGACTCTTCGCTCAAGTCCCTCTTTCCATTTTACCAAGTCTTCTTCTTTTAACCGCTTGCCAACAAGTTTTGCCATGCATCGGGCGATGGGGCCGAGTGACCCCCTGATGCCCAGCTAGTGGAATTGAGTGGGCTACCTGTGACAACTGGTGCCTATACTCCCTCGGTACCACTAACTGTCGCCTATGGTCCAGACCCTATCTACACCCATAGCCATCTGCTATTTATTATAAGTGCCTGCGGTGCCATGAGAACTGTTCTGACCCACTGCCTGAGTTAGGCTCAGACACCCGGAAACAGAATAACCTCCTGCACTCCGGATTGGCTTGTGACCACTGCAACAATAGCTGAGGGGCCATTTCCCTCTGGTGAAGTAATACTGGCTTCGTGAAACCCCAAGTCCTCTTCCAGCTGTGTCTTTGACCGACCGTCCATCGGTAGCCCATAGCTTTCACACCGGGTCACAATCCTGGCACGGTCCCATGACCGGTACCGTCCTGATCGCTTGTCGATGTTTGCCCGCTGGCACTACGCTAAGGGGTAAAGAGAACCTCTGTTTTCCCTGCTTTGTGAAATGTGTGTAAGTTAACTCTTGCTTTGGGAGCTGGCAATCTTTGAGTTTCCCGCTATGTTATAAGACCCCACAGAGTTTATAACATAGGCTCAATTTATCCCACCACTGCCACCAGTTAATATAAAGCCTGACACGGGAGACCAATTTTATCAATACATTTCTATTTTGGAATCACTGATTGAGAAAAGCAAGGTGATGAAAGCAAGGCGGTGCCCCCCTGAGCACACAAGCAGCCACCCGGATCACCCTCTCCACCCCCCCCCCAGGAGCACACAAGGAGCAGCATCCAGACTGCAAGAGCGTGCTCCTAAGAAGGAGAGCCAGGGGGAGATCCAGGAAAGCCGTCGCGGGCCGCAGTGAGTGCGGGCGGCAAGGTGGAACCCCTGGGATTGCTCCACGGAACCCCAGGGTTCTGCGGAACCCTGGATGGGAATTACTGCCATAGTGGTTTGAGGCCCCAAGAGTCCCTCTCAATCTTCTTTACTCTCTCGCAGGGAAAAGGGTATCTCACCATACCATACACAACCTCCTCATAGCCCATCCTTAGCACACCTCAATTTAGTGGAGTGTCATCTTTTATACCCGGGAGGAAGTGCTGGTAACCCCGTCCCATAACAGGGCAGGTCTAGGTACTGACGGGCATCACATCATATACATGTGACCCGGTCAGTATCCTCTCCAGGTATTGCCCTCCAACTGCCGGTTTAGGCCTGCCCCTGGATCTGGCTCCATCCAGGCTGCAACTGCAGGCTAGGCCCTGCGCAGCAGTTTAAACCCAACACTGCCTGTTCCTAGCAGGACTTACAGTAGAAGGCTATAGCCAGGGGCACTAGGCTACATGTATAAGGTTGCGTCCAGGGTGGCAGCAGCCGTGCGAAGGCGTGCTCAGGCTGAGGGAAAGCGGGTGCTTTCCCTGGCCTTGGTTAGCGCGCCATCCGGGGGCGTGTTGGGGGGGGGGGAGGGGCGGGCCAGTGACGTCACGGAGCTTGTTCGCCCTCATTGGGTGAACCGCTCACGTGACCAGCCCTGCGCTCCCGTGAGCGCTTGAAACTAAAATTTTTCTAAGACCTACGCTTCCGCACGCTTGCGGAAGCGTGCGCGAGCCCCTGCTAAAGCCGATCTCATTGCGGCTGCAGGGGCTCACTGGTAAGCGTAAGCGCGCCTCAGCATGGGTCAGCGCCTAAGCGCTGACCATGCCCGAGGCCTAAGAGATTTGTAGAATTTATTAATTATTCACCTGCTTTTCTCCCTTTTCAACAAGTTTAGTTCACCAGCGAGAGAATTCTGTTTCGTGTGCGTGCTCTCAGTGTGCATCAATGCATCCTTCATTATATTTTGGAGCTCTGCTGATTTCTTTTCTAGGGTCACAGCAGCTTTCTTTTCCAGGTTTCTTTCTGCGGGCATACTGACTGTTGGGGATGGAGCAGCTTCTCTGCTCCTTTAGCTCTTGCTCTAGTTTCTGGACCTTCTCGTGCTCCCTCTTGTACCGAGTCACCTGGCCTCTAAGCTTGGCCTCTAGCGATGCTCTGGTGATTCTCAGGGTAGCCCTCAGTTCCTCCTGCTGCTCTGCGGGGGGCACTGGTTAATCAGACGTTCCTGCAGCTCTTGTACTTCGTTAGCAGCCTGCAGTTCTGCTGCATCCTGGATGTAGAGGGTTTGGTTTCAGGGTATCTTGCTGGCAGTACAGTCCTGTGCTCAAGACAAATTCTCTGTGAGTCTCTGGCTGGCAATACAGTCCCTCTGTGCTCAAGAGATTTCCTGTAGTTCAAGCAGGAGGCATTTCTACCTGTCTGATAAGCCATGTGGAGACTGGTTAATTGTCTGTAGCTGCAATTAACCAGCTCCCTGCTGGATTCCTCAGACCAATACAGGCTTTCTTTTGAAGCCCTTTGAGACAGGGCTCGAGGCCCTGTTACACTTCCTCTCTTTCTGTCTTCATCTAATTTCTGTCTAAAAATTTTAACGGTTACTCTCCCTATCTGCCACCAGGCTATGTGCATTGGGATGTCACATGCCAGATACATAGCCTACCAGGTACAACACCTGCTGGCTTTTATATATAGAAAATTGTAATAACTAATAGAGTGTCCCCTTTATACGTCTGCAAAGTTTCAGCTTTCTAGGTGTAACACATGTCCCCCCCCCAACCTGACTTAGGAACCAGTGTATGTGAGTGGGCGCATTACCTCGCTGATATGGTGCTCTACCTGTTGGTTTGCAGGAGGTCTGAGTTGTCTGCATGATGTTAAGGAGACAGGAACAGGACTGGCTCATGTAGATCTCTGTGTTCGTCATGGTGGTGTCAGCACCTCCAGCAGTGATGGATCCCACGAAGTGTAGGTGTCAGCCCTCATCACTACACAATTACCTCCCTGCTGCCCAGGAACTGACACCAGAGGCAGAGGTATCTTGAAAGGTACTTTTATTATAGAGCATTCTGCAGCATCTCTTCTAGCAGCATATAACACTCCACTTCTAGCCCCAGACTTTCTAGACAGTGCACCTTCTTCCTAGTGCTCTGCTCCAGGTGGTCATTAGGTTGGCCATCCGAAAATGAGCAAGCTTACCCCACCATTGGGAAGAATCACAGCTCCCACCATGTTCACTCTCCTTCACCCTAGCCAGGGCTCAGAGAGGGACACTCTCACCCTCCTTACTACATGAGGAGCAGGGGGCAAGCACAACCTCACCCTCTCCAGGGTTTAGGGTAAATCCTCTAACTTTTAGGCTACTCCCTTAGAAACTTCTGTAAGGGGTGGGCTCCAAGGGGCTGTACATAGGCCATGAGTCACCACAGACCTTCCTTCACTTTCTGGGGAAGCAGAAGAGGGGGTGGGGGGTCAATGGCCCACAGATTAACCTGCTAAAGCCTGGATCTAACAGGGATTACATAGCAGATACACTATGTGGAGAGAAACAGGTACAGCTGGACATGCCCTGTTACATAGGTTTTATTATCATGGAGCTATGGCTCTAACAGATAGACCCACAGACTTATTATTAAAGATATACACATATCATAAAGTTACAAACACTGTGTTATTATTTATTATCATTGTTTTTTTTAAATGCAAAATATTTCAATAGGAAGTAATAAACAGCTCCAGATTACACAACGTTATGATTTCATTTTCAAATTCACTTTTTCCCAATAATCTGAAATATAAAAAACAATTTTAAATCTAAAACCAAAGTACAGGGTCAAGTACATATATCTACAATCTTCCTTCCACCCCTTCTATACTGCTCCTCCTGAGAGAGGGACACATTCACCTCGCACCGGCCAGAGAGCCGGGGAGCCGGAGAGCCGGGTGGATGGGCGCTGGTGAGTCAGGGGGATGGGCGATGGTGAGCCGGGGGGATGGGCGCTGGTGAGCCGGGGGGATGGGGGGATGGAGAGTTGGGGGGACGGGGAGCTGGAGAGCTGGGGGGACAGGGAGCTGGAGAGCTGGTGGGATGGGCGCTGGAGAGCCGGGGGGATGGAGAGCCGGTGGGACAGGGAGCTGGAGAGCCGGGGAAGGGGAGCTGGAGAGCCAGGGGGATGGGGAGCTGGAGAGCCGGGGGGACGGGTAGCTGGAGAGCCGGGGGGACGGGCGCTGGAGAGCCGGGGGATGGAGGGCTGGAGAGCCGGGGTGGGGGGCAGGAGAGCCGGGAACCATGTACTGTACAATCAGAGCTTAGAAAAATAACTGAAATAGGGACCTACAGTAAATTAAATTAAAATTATTCAATTTTATGTTACTAAAATGCCTTAAATACATGTACGCATAATTTTATTATCTCAGGAGCAGTGATAAAACAGAGCAATGTTTAGAGGTGCAGTATAAAATGATCAGAAATTAATAGTACATTGTACTCTGCGATCGGCTGAGGTCACGCGCACAGAAACTTAGCGTGTTTGCGTGCATGCGTGTGTGAGTCAGACCTTTAGAGACATTCACCCCTGTATATAGGGGTAAGGAAGGGAAGAATTGAATATGAGGTCTCCAGAGAATCACTTGGCTGCAGAATTAGTATAAGTGCTATCGATGAGACAGACACAAAGGGATCAAATGGAGTTTATTTGCTGGAAAAAGATAAAGCTCTAGGCCAGCAGTTTCCATCCTTTTCTGGTGAAGGATCCCTATGTGAAATTCTGAGGAACCCCAACCCTCTCTAATAGCGCGTTTATCAGAATCATTGTAAAGGACCCTAACCCTCTCTAATAGCGCGTCTGAGATCAGATGCATTGTAAGGAACCCCAACCCTCGCTAATAGTGTGTCTGAGATCAGATACATTATAATGAACCCCAACCCTCTCTAATAGCGCGTCTGAGATCAGATACATTATAATGAACCCCAACCCACTCTAATAGCGCGTCTGACATCAGATGCATTGTAAGGAACCCCAACCCTCTCTAATAGTGCGTCTGACATCAGATGCATTGTAAGGAACCCCAACCCTCTCTGATAGCATGTCTGAGATAAGATGCATTGTAAGGAAAACCAACCCTCTCTAATAGTGTGTCCCATTTTAAGTGTAACATCAAAAGTGTGTGGCAGAGTTAATTTTGGAGTTGAAATTGGAGGTGAAGATTGGAGGAAGATCGGGACTCTGCACAACAACTTTGCAACTGTGAGAACTTTACTTTTTTACTTTCGATACACTGTGATTCTTTGTACACTTCCTATCCCCCAGTATCTGGGAAGTCTCTCCTCCTGCATTTCACTATGCCCTCCCTATTGCTTTTTCCGTTTGCTGTCTCCTCACTCCTTTGTGAGCGTTTCTGTTCTCTCCCCACTCCCCACTGCACCATTATTTATACACATTGCTTCCATCAACTTCACACAAATCCTCTGTTCACACCCTTTATCTACTCCTTCCTGCTGCTGGGAATCTCCCCTAAACCTGAACCCAGACATACACACCTGATCTCACCCACGCCTCCCTGCCATCTCTTCCACTGAAAATTGGGTTAACCCTCTCATTAGAATAGTGACTAACCTTAAAACTCACCCCACAAAGCATCCCAACAGCCTGCACTCATGGTTACTGTCCCACACTCAGCCACTCCTACCACCCATTGTGGCCAAGCACTGCCATCTACAGCACTTATTCCCTCACCTGCTGTCTCTGTAAGTTCCCCATCAAACCTCTTAGATTGTAAGCTCTTCGGGGCAGGATTTCCTTTCCTATTGTCTGTTTTTGCTGCACTTATTGTATAATTATAATTCCCTGTACTGTATTCTTTGTGAAGTGCTGAGTACACTTTTGTCGCTATATAAATAAAGACATAAAACACAATAGATGCATTTGTAAGGAACCCCAACCCTCTGTACTGTACATTGTAAATGCTTCTGTATTTAGTACAATTGTCAAATGACCTGAAAATTGCAGGGAACCATTTAGGGATGCTCAGGGAACCCTTATTAAACACACGGCTCTAGGGACTGCTTTGAAAACTATTAAGCAAGTTACGTAGTACTGTATAAGGAACTACTGATGAGACACAAAGTGACTGGAAGGAGGATGTGTGTGTTGCAATAAGTTAGAGAACCAGTAATTTCCCAGCAGAGTAAGATTTTTAAGGAGGTTTCATTTTATTGTAAGTGACCTCATTCTGCACATAATGAGGACATTGTTATAAAAGTCATTATTGTTACCGTGAGAGTATTAACAGGCAGGATATCACTAAGGGGTATCAGGGGGAAGAGGGAGAGGTAGTTAGAACACACTAGGAGGAGGCATGGCATACTCAGAAATAGTTTGGTTAGTTTTTTGGTGACATTAAAGTTAGTTTAGTTAAATGGGTGCTTGGTGAGAGTCAGATATCTTAGATCTTCAAAAGCAGTTTTGCTGAAATATAGCAACAGTTGCCGGCGGGGGGGCAGGAGACTGCCACCAACCTTACCCGTAGGCATGCGCTGCTGGGGTGGGGGAACGGGTCCAACTCGCAACCCTGCCAAAGACCCGGGAAACCATGGGCGGCGAGGTGTACCATGGGCCTGGACTGGGAGTGAGGAGGGTCCAGGGCAGGGGCGATACCCCCGGGCGTCGAACCTTAGGTCTTTAGAGACCAATATGGTTCTTTACATGTATGTCAATGTTGTCTGTTGTCCTTGTCTCTCCCCTCTGTTTCTTTCCCTCCTCATCCCAGATTCCCCCGGAGAAGGAGCTGAGTCCAGACAGAATCGACAACGCCGGTTCGGGTACTACGCATGGCCACGGATGGGTAGGAATTGGTAACACAATATACACAGCGATCCACACAACACAAAAATATGGCTGTAACGTTTATCTTCCAAAATGTCAAAGGGTCTAACAGCCCGAGAAAGTGTAAAATTGCCTTCTCCGAATTCAGACGGAGGGGCGCAGATGTTCTCTTCTTACAAGAGACACATTTTAGCACAAGCAGTAGCCCGGGTTTTCTGGACAAAGGCTACAGGCAGTTTTTCCTGGCCTCTGCAACAGAAAAGAAAAAAGGGGTTGCTATCATCTTTAGTAACAAATTCCCCTTCCAAGTAGAGAGAGTGAAGTGAGACACTGGTGGGAGATATCTGATTCTGGTGGGGCTATTGCAGCCGTGCAGGGTAACGTTGG
Organism: Ascaphus truei; assembly: GCF_040206685.1. Lineage (NCBI taxonomy): Eukaryota > Metazoa > Chordata > Amphibia > Anura > Ascaphidae > Ascaphus > Ascaphus truei. The sequence goes on from NC_134488.1 coordinate 139,378,594, forward strand.
CCTGCGTCTACGCTCCGTGTGAAAATGAACCTAAATTTTTTGACTCGTTTTTCCTGACACTCCAGTGCTGGGCAGAAGGGAATGTGATCTTAGCAGGTGACTTCAATAAAGTTATGGATCCCTGCATAGATAAATCCCTAAAACAGCAAAGAAATAGACAGATGGGCACTGGGCCCCTATTGGAAGGATTAAGGAGAGGGTGTCTTATAGACATCTGGAGGGAACAACACTCCGGTGAGCGTAGTTATTGGTTTTACTCACATCCCCATGACAGTTACAGCAGGATCGACCACTTCTTTGTTTCAAGTAGAATGGTCCCACAGATCTCCGACACCAAAATACATGACATTTCATGGTCGGATCATGCATCAATAGAGCTACCATGCACAATAATTAGATCCGTTAGCCCGGGAGCAAACTGGAAGCTTAACGAATCATTGATTAAGATACCGGAACTAGTGCAGTCGGTCAAGGAGGAGATTAGGCAGTTCTTCCAAATTAACATGGGCAGTGTGGAATCCCACACAATGTTGTGGGAAGCTCATGAAGCCACGATGAGAGGGGTTCTAATAAGCATAGCAGCTAGGGGAAAGAAACAAAGAGACGCCAAACTGGCTATATAAGAGGTTACATGAGCTCTCTACACTTCATAGCCGATCAGTTAGAGGAGATACCTTAAAGGAGCTGAAGGATGTAAGGATTGAGCTTAACCTCCTCCTCACATCCCGGGCCGAGAAAGACTTGAGTTGGACACGGAGGAAAATTTTTGAGAAAGCCAAGAAACCGGACACTATGTTAGCCAACAGACTCCGCAATAGACAATCAAATTATAACATACAAACAATAAGGACAAAAACAGGGGAGTTATCCTCTAACCCCAAACGTATAGTGGAAGAGTTTAAAGCCTATTATGAGCAGTTATACAATGGGGAGAAGGTGGCTCATAACATTAAGACAAGTGGGATACTGCAAGAATTCTTAGCAGAGGCTGCCCTGCCAAGCTTGAACGAGTTGGAGCGCGAGGCAGTTCAGAGTGATTTTACATTGGAGGAGCTAACAGAGGTTGTTAAAAACCTGAAGTCCTCTAAAGCCCCGGCCCAAATGGGTTCTCTAATTTCTACTACAAAAAATTTATAGATATCCTAGACCCACATTTGCTTAGGTTATTTAATGGGGTCCTAGCGGGAGAGCCCTTCTCAGAGCACATGCTCCAGGCATCGATCTCCTTGATTCACAAGAAAGATAAATATCCCACAAATTGCCAAAGTTACAGGCCAATATCATTGATCAATTTGGACGTTAAGATCTATTCTAAATTACTGGCCAATAGATTAAGCGCTATCCATCCGGACCAAGTTGGCTTTATTAGAGATAGACAAGCGGCCGACAATAACAGAAGGATTGTAGATTTAATTGACTTTGTGGAAGCCAGCAAGGCTCAGGGCCTGGTGTTAAGCCTTGACGCGGAGAAAGCCTTTGACAGGATAGACTGGCCATACTTGGAGTCCACGCTTGGGGCATTTGGATTCGGGATAAAATTCTAAGGGCAATAAAAGTGCTGTACACAGCTCCAGCAGCGAGGGTGATCCACCAGGGCTTCTCCTCACAGTTGTTTAAAATCAAAAGTGGTGGAGGCGTGGCTACGGGTATGTGGATGGAAGTGTAGTGCAGCAGCTCCAATACCCACCGGCACAAATTAGCTAATAAAAGACATTCTCGGCGCAGTTACCCTAGTTTCAATAATAGCACCACGAGTGTGAACCTCTGCGGAACAGTCACATATCACTTTTGAGGAATTATGGCCACAACAAGGCAGAAAAATAAACGAAAAACGGACGTGCGATCATACTTCACAGGGGGAAGCAAAGCAAGGCCAGAGGAGATCCCTGCAGGCACAGACTCAGACTCGGCACCAGAGATGGAGGGGACAGAACAGACAGGGATAATAAAGAAAGAAATTGCTCGGTTGCTAGTAGATTTAAAGTCGTTCTTCAGGGGGGAAGTGGAGAGTCTCCGCAAAGACATGCTACAGATCGGCACCCGCACGAACGAGCTTGAAGAAAAAAAATGGAGGAAAGCTCCCGGTGCCATCGGGAAACAAATACACGGATGGGGGACCTGGAGCGCAGAGTAGCGGAGCTCGAGGACAGGCAAGAGGACAGCGAGAATCGCGACAGGCGCAATAACCTGCGCATACGGGGGATACCCGAGGAGATCCTAGATCCCGAGGCCCTGCTCAATAGGTGGATGAGCAGCATATTGCCAGGCAAAACGGAGGCTGAGCTAACAATGGATCGCTGCCATCGCGCCCTGCGTTCGCGCCCAATGCCCAACAACCCTCCCCGGGACGTGATCCTCCGCCTGCACCATTACAGAACAAAGGAGGAGATCTGTAAGATTACACGGGCTATGCCGGCGGTAACCTATGAGGGAATCACCATGGCGATTTTCCAGGATCTCTCCCCTCTTACCCTTGCGAGGCGGAGGACGCTATTCCCCATCACAAGAGCCCTACGTGACGCAGACGTCCGCTATCGCTGGGCTTTCCCTTTCGCCCTGGTGGTGATAAGAAACGGCCGCTCCCACACCATTAAACACCACTCAGAGGGGGCCGCATTCCTCAAAAAGCTGGGCATAACAGCTGCAACCACAGGCCCGGGGACCCCGGAGGCGCGTCCCCCGCGCCCGGCGGAATGGGAAAAAGTGCCCAAAACAGCGGAGCGGCGCAAAGACAGAGCGGATACAGACGCTTAGTAACATCATACAAGACGCCGCAAATCATAGTTCAAGGTATATAAGTTCCATGTTAAGTTGCTAGTTGCCCACTGATGAATGCTGCTCTAAGGCCCACCTCGACCTCAGAAGGTGCCCAAGGAGACCAGAGGGAGTGAATACACCCACCTGCAACAAACCCTGCAATGGTGAAGAAAACCCCCCAAAATGGCGTTACTAGCCTTACCTGGCAAAGAAGGAGAGAAAGCGCGGCAAGTATCATGGCGGCTGCTGGTTTGGCGGGACAGACTGATGATCAGAGTGCGCCCGCCTCCGGCTGCGACTGTCTCCGCCCTCGTCCGGCCCCCATCTGCCAACCCACTGCTGCATCACTTGACAGGTTCCGGCGGCGCCGCGGAGTCCCGGATACCCGGCTCTCAGCGCGGCAAGCATCATGGCGGCGGCTGTGTTGTAGTCACAGGCAGCGTAGGCAGAGTGCGCCCGCTCCCGGCTGCGACCGTCTCCGCCCTCGTCTGGCCCCCATCTGCCGACCCACTGCTGCGTCGCCCGACAGGCTCCGGCGGAGGGGCTGTCCCACCGGAAGTGCGTCACGGGTCGGGTCCCGGCTCCCCCCGGCGGAGGCAAGCGAGCTCCACTGCCGTAGAGGGGTACGGCCGCCCAGTGGACACGGAGGGGAGGCAGCTAATCTGCGGGAAGGAGTGCCGGGCAGGGAGGACACCGGAGCAGCCCCAGAACAGAGTGGGAAGGGCGCGACAAGAGTGCGAGATACCCAGGAAGCAGGGGGGGGGGGGAGGGGTGAAGGAGAGGGAGGCCTAGTACACAAGGCAGGAAGAGGGAATCTAGCGGCCACCTAGGCAGAGGTAAGCAAGGGAGAGGACAGGCCAGTGGAGGAAGCAGGGGGGGCCACAAGCAGAATAGAAGGAGGTCCAGGGGTGCGGGGGGGGTTCGGCTCCGTGCGTCCCCAGACTTTACAATCAGGCCAGAGCACGGCAGTTAGGCTTAGATACTAATAGACACAACTAGACATGTAGGTTAAGGGATTTAAGGGTCGCCTGAAATCAGACCCAGTTGGGGGAAGAGGTGGCTGCGCGAGGATGTTTAGCAGTAGCCGGCGGGTGGTCGGGAGTCTGTCACCAACCCTGCCCGCAGGCATGTGCTTCCACGACAGGGAGTTGGGCCCAGCCCGCGCCCCTGTTAAAGTCCCGGAATCCCATGGTCCGCAAGAGGGACTATGGTGCTGGACAGGGAGGGAGGAGGGTCCAGATGGAAGGATTTACTTCCGGGCATTTACCCTGGGGCCCTCTGGGACCTCCAGGGTACTGTTTGTGTGTTTATTAAAGGCAATGGGATGGGCTGTGGGACAGGGAAGTCCTAGAGCCGATACCATGGTTCTGTTTGTTTACATGTATTTGTGTTGTTGTCTTCTCGTTGTCCCCCCTGATGTGTTTTCCCTCTGTACCACTCTCCCCCACCACATACCCTACTCCCCTGGCAGGGCGCAGAAGAAAGGCGGCGACGGAATAAAAGAGACAGGGATCGGGATCCCCACGCCATCCGGAGAACTCAGAATGGCTCAGGAAGACACCGACGGAATCAGGTCACAAATAAAGTACTATGAATAACGAGGTCCGGTGTATCTCTCACAACGTTAAGGGGTTTAACGGTCCGGCGAAGCGCAAGCTAGCTCTCAGGGATTACAAACGTCTCAAAGCCGACCTCCTCTTTCTCCAAGAGACACACTTTTCTAGGAACAGCTACCCAAAATTTTTAGACAAAGATTTCCGGGTAGTACATTTGGCATCCGCCCAAGTGAAAAAGAGAGGGGTAGCGATAGCCATACACAATAGGATAGATTTCACAGTTGAGAAAAAGGTGGCAGATAAAGAGGGCAGATTTCTAATTCTGGTGGGATCAATCCACGGGAAACCGCTTACATTAGCATCAGTATACGCACCCTGTGAAACATCAACTGATTTCTTTTCCCTTTTCTTCCGAAAACTCCAAAAGGTAGCCAAGGGAAACATGATCATAGCGGGCGATTTCAACAGGACACTGAATCCCAAGTTAGACCGGTGCACGGCCGCTAGTCTCCCCCCTAAGCTCGATATTCGGCAAATCACGCAGGGATTGAAGGATTGCCAATTGGTAGATATATGGCGAGAACAGCATCCCCAAAGTAGAGATTATACCTTCTTCTCCCACCCCCATAACAGATACAGCAGGCTGGACTACTTCCTAGTATCAAACAGACTGGTCCCAGTGGTCTCCCACACAGGGATCCACGATATTTCGTGGTCCGACCACGCACCTATCGAGCTGCGGTGCACTCTAAACTTACTAGACAGACCTGGAGCAAACTGGAGGCTAAACGAGCTGTTACTAAAAATCCCAAACTTGCAGAGAGAAATTGGTGAGAGGATTAAGGATTTCTTCACTGAGAACGTGGGGAGTGTTTCTTCCGACACCACCCTATGGGAAGCCCATAAGGCGACTCTCAGAGGCTCCCTCATGTGTCTAGCTGCTAGGCGCCGGAGGGATCAGGAGAAACAGATAAAAGTCCTACAAGACAAACTAGCGACCCTATCCAAGGCGCACAAAGTATCTAGGAATCAGGACACACTGCGTGCTTTGGCAGAAACCAAACAGCAGTTGAATATAAAACTGGCCTCCCGGGCAGAAAAGGAGATGAGTTGGTCCAGACGTAGGTACTTTGAGAGGGCGAACAAGCCGGACACCCTATTAGCAAATCGACTTCAAAACAAAATTCCGAATTATCATATACAAACTATTCGCACACAAGGGGGTGAGCTTACTTCTAATCCTAAGCGGATCGTGGCAGAGTTCAAAAGCTACTACGAGACGCTATACGATGGGGGTAAGGTCATACACAATCAAAAGACGAGGGATAATCTCGGGGAATTCTTAAAAGAAGCCAAATTACCGACCTTGAGCAGGGTGGAGAAAGAAGCGTTACAGACGGACTTCTCTTTAGAAGAGTTAACGGTAGTTGTAAAGTCACTTAAGCCTGCCAAGGCGCCCGGCCCAGATGGCTTCTCCAACTTATACTATAAAAAATACCTGAAAATTTTAGCCCCACATCTATTGAAGCTATTTAACTCTATACTACACGGGGCCTCGTTCCCAGCTCAGATGCTTCAGGCGTCAATCTCCCTGATCCATAAACCTGGTAAGGACCCGGCAGACTGTAAGAGCTACCGGCCCATCTCGCTGATTAATACGGATGTAAAAATTTTCTCCAAATTACTAGCTAATAGAGTGGGTATCGTCCTTCCCAGGTTAGTTCATCCAGATCAGGTGGGGTTCATCGGAGGAAGGCAAGCGGCGGACAATACCAGACGGATAATAGATTTGGTGGATTTGGCACAGAAACAGAATATCCCGTCAATGGTACTAAGTCTGGACGCGGAGAAAGCCTTCGATCGAATCGATTGGCCCTATTTGAGAGGGATGCTTGGGGCATTTGGCTTTGAGGGACGCCTCTTGGAGGCCATCATGGCCCTCTACGAGGGGCCAACGGCAAGGGTGAGACACCAGGGATTCCCATCAGAGCAATTTCAAATTAAGAGTGGCACACGCCAGGGATGCCCGCTGTCCCCTTTGTTGTTCGCCCTCTGCGTGGAACCCTTGGCGGCACATATCAGAAACAACCCGGATATTACGGGCATAGCTGTAAAAGGGCAGTCACACAAAGTGGCGCTCTACGCAGATGATGTGATCCTGACATTATCACAGCCTCTCACCTCCCTGCCCAATGTCTTCTCAATTCTGGGGACCTTTAAACAAATTTCTGGGTTCAAAATTAATCAGGCCAAATCGGAAGCCCTCAATATAAATTTACCCAAACCAGTAGAAAAACTAATTGGACTCAATTTTAATTTTAAATGGCAACCCTCTATGATTAAGTATTTAGGGGTATATATCACGAAAGAATATAAGGCTTTATATAAAGCAAATTATCCCAGGTTGTTTCGGACTCTCCGTGAGGATCTCCGGAGATGGGCGGAGTACAGTATCTCGTGGATAGGCCGTATTCATAGTGTGAGGATGAATCTCCTGCCACGAGTGCTGTACCTTTTTCAGGCCCTCCCGATCCCCCTGATACAAGAAGATATCCTCTCGCTTCAGTCCTTAATAACAAAGTTTATCTGGAATAAGAAAAACCCACGAATTAACAAAGCGATCTTGAGGAGGCCGACCTTAAGAGGAGGGTTGGGGGTGCCATGCTTGTTCGCCTACTACAAAGCAGCCCAATTGAGCCAGATTGTGCAGCGAATCTTCGGAGGTGGGTAGCGCTAGAAAAAACATGCTGCACACCAATAGATATTAGGAACCTAATTTGGTTGCCCAAAAAAAGTCGGGCCGCTATGCGGACTCCGCTGCAGACCATGGTCAACTCCTTGAAAGTCTGGGACGCGGTTAAGTTCAAGTGCCATCTCACATCCCTGAACTCTCTGATGACTCCCATATGGGGGAACCCAAACTTTGCTCCAGGTATGGATAGCTCCACTTTCTCAAAATGGATTCAAGCAGGGTATCTCCGCCTAAAAGATCTGGAGGGCAGGCAACATATAAAAACATTTGATCACATTAAAGAGGAGAACAATTTACCAAACACTGAATTCTTTAGATACCTCCAGATCAGGGCCTTCTACAATGAAGCCCCAACTCGGCCTCGGAGAACAAATTTTGAGCAGCTCTGTTCAAGAGATTCGGACACAAGGGGACTAACATCTAGAATGTACAGGGAAGTAGTGTGCCCGAAGACGGACGACCAACCCAAACTTGCCTACATGAGACAGTGGGAAGCAGATATGGGAGAGACATTAGAAGACGAAGACTGGGATAAGATCCTGCAGATGGCGGCCAAAAGCTCCATCTGCACCACATTAAAGGAGAACGCATATAAAGTCCTGATGAGGTGGTATTACACGCCCGCCAAATTATCTAAATTTGTCAAAGGCTACTCTCCGCTCTGCCCCAAGCAGTGCGGAGAGAGAGCGGACTTATTCCATATGCTGTGGTCTTGTACGAAGGTAAACCCGCTTTGGGAGGAGACTAAAGATTGGCTTCAGAGACTGCTAGAAGTGGAAATCCCCTTAGACCCGTGGCTGTTCCTATTGGGCAGACGAGTCAAGGGGCTATCTAATGCCACACATAAATTGATCGCACATCTGGCTACAGCCACCAGATGCGAGATTGCAGCAGTATGGAAACAACCAGAGATTCCAATTATCCCCAAGATTAGAAATAGAATTTGGTTTGTCTGCCGGATGGAACAGTTGACGAGTTTGGTTAACGACACCGGCTCAAATTTTCTAAAAGTCTGGGAGCCCTGGCTGGCACAGACAGACATCCCGGGAATAGATATCACCACAATCCTGCAATAATAGGCGGTAAATGCGTTCTCCGGTAATGAAAGGGATCCACGACAACATAGAGACAGAAAACACGAAGAAGGAGCGGGATCCAGGGCAGAATAGGCCCCTAGTGTAAGAGGCAGCCAAAGAGGTAACAGCAGGAGAGAGTGGGTCAATGTTCTCGGAGAAAGAGGTCTACACTAAAATACACGCACGGCGCCCGAACGGAAGATGATAGGTGGAACACCCTTCCGAGCCCTACCACCCCCCCCCCTCCCTTCCCCCCCTCCCCTCCCTACTACATAGTTAGTGTGTCTTGTCCCCCGGTTCGTCTTGTAAGTCCAGTAAGTCAAGTTTTTGGTTAATTATGTAAAAAAGAAAGTACTAAAGGCGGTGATGTCACTGTAGACAATGGATGGTGTTACCATGTAAGATGTATTTCACCCAATAAAATCAAAGTTATAATAAAAAAAAAAAAAATCAAAAGTGGTACGAGACAAGGATGCCAGTATCGCCCTTGCTGTTCTCCTTATGCATCGAACCACTAGCAGCACAAATACGTAGCAATCCAGATATTGCTGATGTCCAAATCTGCTCTCAAGAACACTGTGATGGGAGCTTTGTGACAGGCTATTAATAATACACCAAATACTGGGTTGAACTGAACGAGGCTTAGATATAATAAAGTATATTTATTCCTTAAATAGGTGAACACACAATATAGTACAGTAACAGGCAAGAAGTACACTTACTTGGGGGTGGGGAATGAGAAGTATCAAATAGCAATTCTTCAGCAATCAGGTACAATCAAGATGTTTTTTTGAAGACAAAGGATATAGGGTTGACCACAGTTTATATATCTTTTGTGACCCTATCCTTAACATTAAGTACAGGTGATTGGGCCACAATTACCTGTAGCCAATCTTTAATGTGGGAATATATTTTAATTCATGCCTCCTGCTAGTTAGGACATGCGCACTAGGACCCTGGGGTCTCATTTCTGTAGCCCCACATTTACATCAGGAATGCCAGCCAGTCTACCAAATGGGATTTCTAGCAGGATACTCTTTGTTGTAAGGTGTTAAATGTGACCCTTACAGACTGCTCTGGTTTGAGACGTCTCCGCCCTCAGGTAAACAGTGAGGGTGACAAAATCCTTTGAACCATATTTAAGTCCTAGACATTGGGTTGCTTCTCGGACCATATGCTTCCTTGTATGCAAAGGAATTTCCTCTGGGTTTTATCCCTGCCTTGGGATACAGCGTGATAAGTAAAGCACAAACATATTAAAATATCTGGTTCCGTTGGGTCCAGTGGGTCCAAACTACCCAGATCTCAATGCCGGAACTGGGACACCATATGGTCCGAGTTTCAGCCCGCTGGGACCTTTGGAACCGGAGTTACACAAATACACCTTTAACCGTTTCCTATTTTAATACAATAAACTCCGCTGTAAATTAAATCACGGTTTTTCACTAAATCCCCATTGAAAACAACGGGCTCCGCTGCCATAGACTTTCAATGGCACACCGCCGCTGTTGGCGGCTATGGGAATCCGCTGCCATAGACTTACAACGGGGCATCGCCGCCGTTGAAATCTATGGGGTTTCTCCGCCATAATCGGTCAATGGAAATTGGCCGCCATTGGAGTCTATGGGAAAAGTCCCGAACCTTCAAGGGGGTCCATACTCCGTCGGGTTGGTCCGAGAGGGTCAAGGATGGTTCTGCAGTCATGCCGGAGCAGTGACTACAGGTACTCCAAACCCTGGCCCTCTGGACCCTCCGGAACCGGAAATATGGATTGACGGTTTTCAGCTTTTCACACTTAGTCAATTTCCGGAGCGGTTTCTGCCGCCGCCATTGGAACCTATGGCGCGACCCGCTCTCTTGGCACGACCCTTCTCGGGGGTCCAGGATTCGGAGACCTGGTGGTGGTCGAGTGGGGGGAGGTCTAGGAACTAGGGGCAAAAATAATTTTATTCCTGGGTGCCCTAGAACTGTAGATTCCCACGCCACTTAACGTTGAACTTGACTAACAGTGATCAAAGCTCTCTTTTAGAAAAAGTATCCGCTTTGCGGTTTTGCAGTTTGGACGGCAGCCAACTCGTTCCTGGAAAGCGCCGTCGAGGAATCTCCATTGAAGTCAATGAGCCCATTGACTTACAATGGGAAACCGCCGCTCCTCCTCTCGGACGCCACCTGCTGGTCTTCACGGGAAACATGTCCAAAACAGCAAGATCCGCCATTGAAATGCATGGAGCTCTAATGGCGGCCTATGGGACCCTGCAAAATGGTGCCTGAAAAGGCGGGAAAATTACACAAAGGGCTATAATCATTAAAGAACTATTAACCCTTGCACTCATGGAAGGATCCCAGTGTATGTGTGATGCAGACACCGATATAACCAGACATTACAATAAAACATGGGAACAGGGGAATATATATTTTCATGTTAGAACAAGTGTTAAATCACACTTCTGGACCTCAGCCCATTTAACCCCTTGTCTCCCTGGTGAGGTCAGGGGATGGCCAAATGGGGCACCCCCTTTCTCCCTCTACACCTCCCCTTCTTAATGTGTTACCTGTGGCCCACTGGCCCTAACGGGGAGTGGGGCACTGCTGGCACCATTAATGAATTCAGTCTCAGAGGGATAGTCCTGGCGTAAAGTCCATCAGCATTGCTGTTTTCACTGCCCTTTTTGTGCTGGATGGTAAATTCAAATTCTTGTAAAGCTAAGCTCCATCTCAGCAACTTGGCATTTTCCCCTGATACCCTCTGCAGCCAACAGGCAGTTGCTTCTTAGTCAGATCAGTCAGGGGTTTGGCCACGGCGCTGTACTGTGGGACAAATTTCCTATAGTACCCTGCGGTGCCCAAAAATGCCATGACCTGAGATGCGCATGCGCGGCTGGTTGAGGATGGCTGCATAGACACACAGCTCCTCCAACCGCCGGCACAATAAAGCAATTAAACAATAGCAAAACCAGCATTTTTGAGAAAAAAAACATAGCGACGGCTGCCTAAACCCTTCCCAGTTAAGATAATCCACCCCAAAAAAGGATGGCAGCTACAAGACAAAAGACTCGCCGAAAGTCAGATGTCAGGGCCTACTTCACCGGCCAAAGCAAGGCAGGGACTGCAGAGATGTCAGCAGTATCTGACTCAGACTCAGCCCAGGATGCAGAGGGCTCCGGAGCGGCAGCAGAACAAACAAAAGTCATCAAAAAAGAAATATCAAGACTATTAATTGATCTCAAATCTTTCTTCAGAGGAGAGGTGGAGGGGCTCAGACATGATCTGGTACAGATAGGGACGAGGACCAACGACCTGGAGGAGCGTATGGACGTTAGCTCAACTGCCCACAAGGAGACAAACTCCCGGGTACAAGCGCTGGAACAGAGAGTGGCAGAGTTGGAAGCCAGACAAGAGGACGGGGAGAATAGAGATCGAAGAAATAACCTCAGAGTGAGGGGGATCCCAGAAGAAATTCTGGATCCAGAAGCTTTACTCTCCCGCTGGATGGCCTCAATATTACCAGGCAGCCCGGCCTCAGACTTTAGGATGGACAGATGCCATAGGGCCTTACGATCCAGACCCGTGCCCTCCAACCCCCCTAGGGATGTGGGGAAGAGGTAGCACAGGCCCCCATCAGGGACAGGAGACAAAGGGGGGAAGACAGCATAGACAAGCCTAATAGCCATAAACAAAGCAGAGTACAGGGGCAAAGTACCATGTTCTGAGCAAGAATAGCATAGAGTAGATAGCGGACAAAAGAACATGAGTGAGAACAAAGGGGTACTGGAGCGGCGCAAGCGGAGGTCTCCCAGGAGAGATAACAGAAATGCGGCAACGAGGGACCCGGCAGGATCCTAGAGGGAGGGGGAGAGAGGGAGAGCACCCGAGCCCGGAAGCAGGGAAGAATGCATGAGGGGAGGTAGAAAAGGTCAGCGGTTAAAAGGGCAGGCAGAGAACAGGGTGAAAAGTTGTAGTTGCAGTTTTAGATAAAAGGAAGAGTTCATGATTCGAGCTCAAGGTAGTTAAACGCTTAAGTTTGGATTAATAAGAGTTAATAAAATAGATAGAAGAGCAATTAGTTGTTAGGTTTTGTAACGCACAGAGCGGCCGGCGGGGAGGGGGGGCAGCCACCACTCTGCCTGCAGGCATGTGCGTCTTCGCCAGGAGGGGGGTCATATCCCACCTACCTGGTTCTGACCCGGAGATCTGTGGCGAGTTCTGGAAGCCACAGAGAGGGACCAAGGGGGAGGAGGGTCCAGGGAGAAAATCTCTCCTCCGGGCATTGAACCCGAGGTCTTCTAAGACCAATACGGTTCTCATGATGTATTTAGGTGTTTTATGTGTGTACTCTTCCCTCATGTTTTTTCCCTTTCCTTCTCCAGTCCCAACAGGCGGTGGGTTGAATAGGCGCTTCCGGAGTCTACACCACAGAGTCCATGAACAGAACATGTCCAGGGTCAGGGGTAAGATCAGACCGGCTTACATTCTAGGTCCACACAGACACTACTACATAAAATGGAGGTAATTTTCATCTCGCAGAACGCCAAAGGGCTCAACAGTCCACGTAAGCGGAGAGTCGCTTTCACTGAATTCAAGAGGAGAGGGGCTGACGTGGTCTTCCTACAGGAGACTCACTTCAGCTCGCGTAATAATCCAAAATTTCTTGACTCTAGCTTTCGTAAGTTCTTTTTAGCATCAGGGGCAGAGAAAAAGAAAGGTGTAGCTATTCTATTCCAAAATCACACCCCCTTCCAGGTTGAAAAGATTAAAAGGGACCCAAAGGGAAGGTATCTGGTGCTGGTCGGGCTCCTTAAACAGGTCAGAATGACATTAGCGTGTATATACGCTCCAAACGAGGGTCAGCTAGACTTCTACAACACATTCTTCCAGAAGCTGCAGGTATGGGCTGAGGGACAAATAATTCTAGGGGGCGACTTTAACACAGTCATGAATGCAAAGGTAGACAGATCTACGTCCCAAAAAAATAATAAGAAAGAAGGGAATAGCTCATTACTGAAAGGCCTTAATCAGACTAGCCTGGTGGACATATGGAGAGAGCAGCACCAGGGAGACCGCAGTTATTCATTCTACTCCCACCCACATGACAGCTACAGTAGGATTGACCACTTCTTTGTATCGGGCAGAATGGTCCCACAAATTTCCGACACAAACATACATGATATTACTTGGTCGGACCATGCATCGGTAGAGCTAAGATGCACCCAATTGAGTAATGCCAGCCCGGGAGCAAACTGGAAGCTAAATGAATCAATAATCAAAATACCGGAGACCCAAAACAAAGTGAAATCTGAAATATCAGAGTATTTCCGGATAAATAGTGGCAGTGTAGAATCCCAATCACTGCTATGGGAGGCTCATAAGGCCACGATTAGGGGGGTTTTAATCGGTATAGCGGCAAATAGGAAAAAGAAAAAGGAAGCCAAATTAGCCCAGCTGTATCACAGGTTACATGAGCTCTCTACTCTACATAACCAGACAGGTAGAGATGTTGATCTGAGGGAGTTGAAGGATGTTAGAATTCAGCTAAACCTCCTCCTTACTTCCCGAGCGGAGAAAGACATGAGTTGGACACAGAGGAAGTTCTATGAGAAAGCTAACAAACCGGACACTATGCTAGCCACCAGACTCCGTAATAGGAAACCAAATTTTAACATTCATTCTATTACGACCGCAGGAGGCCAGAGTTCCTCAAACCCTAAAGTCATAGTAGGGGAGTTTGCGAAATTCTACGAACAGCTGTACAATGGAGAGAAGGTAGTTCACAATACTAGGACAAGTAGTAATCTACAGAAATTCCTAGCAGACGCAGCCTTGCCACAAGTAAACAGAAAGGAGCGAGAGGCTCTGCAACGAGACTTCACAAGGGAAGAACTAGAGGCGGTTGTAAAAAACTTAAAAGCATCAAAAGCCCCAGGCCCGGATGGGTTCTCCAATCTGTATTACAAAAAATTTATCGGAGTCTTAGCCCCACACATGCTCCAGCTGTTTAATGGAGTATTAGCAGGAGAGCCCTTTCCGGGACAGATGCTCCAGGCGTCAATCTCGGTAATTCATAAAGAGGACAAGGATCCCACTAGCTGCCAAAGTTACCGGCCAATATCATTAATTAACACAGATGTAAAAATCTACGCTAAATTGCTGGCCAATAGATTAAATGTAATCCTGCCGGGGCTCATCCACCCGGATCAAGTTGGCTTCATTAGAGGTAGACAAGCGGCCGACAACACTAGAAGAATTGTTGATATAATAGATTTCATGGGAGCCAACGAGATTCGGGGGGTGGCCCTAAGCTTAGACGCGGAAAAGGCCTTTGACAGGATTGATTGGCCATACCTGGAGTCCACGCTTGGCGCATTTGGGTTTGGAGGCAAATTCCAACAGGCTGTCAAAGCACTATATACGGCAACGTCAGCCAGAGTAGTTCACCAGGGATTCCCCTCGGAACTATTCCCAATTAAAAGTGGGACGAGGCAGGGATGTCCGCTTTCGCCCCTGCTATTCGCCTTATGCATCGAACCACTCGCAGCACAAATTCGGAGTAACGCTGATATCGCTGGGGTACAGATCCATTCGCAGGAGCACAAAGTGGCTCTGTACGCGGATGATATCATTCTAACCCTTGCCAAGCCGCTTATCTCGCTGCCTAATCTGTTCGAGCTTCTAGAGCGTTTTGCCCAGATCTCTGGCTTCAAAATAAATCAAACTAAATCAGAGGCCTTAAGCCTACACCTGCCAAAAGAAATGGAGAAGTTGATAGAACTCAACTTTGAGTTCAGATGGCGTCCATCCGCCATGAAATACCTAGGAGTGCAGATCACAAAAAAGGCGAGCTCCTTATATTCGGCGAACTATCCCAGACTGCTGAGGACTCTCAAAAAAGAGCTGCAGGAATGGAAGGCATATGGTATTTCTTGGTTGGGGAGGATCTATAGTGTCAAGATGAACATCCTTCCCCGAATTCTATACCTGTTCCAAACTCTCCCGGTTGCCGTGGTTAGAGCAGACATCGCAGGGCTCCAAAAGGCTATTTCCCAATTTATTTGGAAAGATAAAAAACCACGAATTAAAGGGAAAATTATGCAAAAATCCAAGGAAGCTGGTGGCCTGGCAGTCCCGAGCGTCTTGTCCTACTATAAAGCGGCACAATTGTGTCAAATCACGCAGTGGCATGGGGACCCGGGGCTCAGGAGGTGGGTGGCACTGGAGAAGGAGGTGTGCGCCCCGCTTGAGCTCAGGGACCTAATCTGGTACCCGAGGACACGGGTGAAGGATAAGCTCATCCCACTATCCTCTGTGCTCAACTCACTCTCGGTCTGGGAGGCTTCTAAAACTAGCTGCTCTCTGACCTCCAAACACACACTGATGGCTCCTTTATTTGGCAATCCGGACTTTGCTCCTGGGCTGACGGAAAAATGCTTCCCGCGCTGGCGGCAATTAGGGATTAGTCGGTTGAAGGACCTGGAGGATAAAAGCAAGATCAAATCTTTTGAACTATTACAGTCAGAAACGGGCGTACCTAACACTGATTTTATGAGGTACCTCCAGGTCCGGGCATTTTATAACGCACACCCGGTGAGACCACCGCTGACCAAATTCGAACAGCTCTGCGTGCGCGGAGCCGACACGCGGGGACTAATCTCTGCGTTGTACAGAGAGGTGGTGAATACTGACTCAGACAGGACAGTCAAACCCAGTTTTATGACACAATGGGAAGAGGATCTCCAGACACAATTAGAGGACGAGGACTGGGCTGCGGTGTTCAAAGCTGCGGCCTCGAGCTCCATATGCACGACATTGAAGGAGAACTCATATAAGGTATTATTAAGGTGGTATCTCACCCCAATCAGATTAGCTAAATTTGTCCGGGGGGCTTCCCCGCTCTGCCCCAGGCGGTGCGGGGAACAAGGGGATCTGGTGCACATGCTGTGGTCTTGCCCAAGATTAGTGCCGGTCTGGACCCAGATCCGCGATTGGCTGCAGAGGATCTTTTTAGGGCTCACAATACAGCTGGACCCGTGGCTATTTTTATTAGGTAAACCTACAAACGAGGTATCTAGATCGGGTAACAAGCTGATAGCACATTTTGCTACCGCTATGAGGTGCGAGACCGCAGCACTGTGGAATCAGAACGCAATTCCGTCTATTGATAAAATTAGAAACAGAATTTGGTTCATTTGTAGAATGGAGAAGTTAACGAGTTTAGTTAACGACTCAGCCGATAAATTTGAGAAAGTATGGTCATTATGGCTTGCCCAGACTGATATTCAGGGGATGAATGAGGCCACAATATGGCTCTGATAGAGATAGATGGGTTCTCCTTGGATGTTGGGTTGGGAGTCGGACGGGACGATCGGACAGTAGGGCTCCCTTCGAGGTACAGTGGTGAAGAGATTCTCCGACTCATGAAATCCTGATGTGTTCCGGATCTGAGCTCCTCTGAGAGGCGAACTGGAGCAGAACAAAGGCAGCATTGGTGAAAGACCCCGGCGAAACGTGGAATCAGCGCTACTACCAGGCCGCTCCCCCCCCCACCCCTACCCCCCCCTCCCCCCTCTTTTTCCTTGTCCTTAGATGTTGTCAGTCTGTCTGCGTCCTGTCCTGTGGTCCCCCCAATGTTCGTCCGTTACTTGTAAAGTTTCCCTGTAAGTTAGGTGTATACCTGATACAATTGACAACATCCTGCATTCCTTGACGTGTATGCACAAAAAACTAATAAAAACAATGTTTAAAAAAAAAAAAAAAAATGCCATGACCTGTTTCTTGGTTTTTGGAACAGGCCACTGAACTATGGCTTCTACCTTGGCTTGCACCGGTTTGAGATGCCCTCCACCCACCCTGTGCCCTAAGTACAGGACCTCTGCCATTCCTACCATAAACTTAGTGGGTTTCAAGGTAAGCACAGCCTCTCTGATCCTATCCAGCACTGCAGCTACATGTCCTATGTGGGATTCCCAGGAATTACTAAAGACAGCAATGTCATCTAGGTAAGCCCTGGCAAAGCTCTGCATCCCTTCCAGTAACCTATTGACCAGGCATTGGAAGGTAGCCGGGGCATTCCTCATCCCAAATGGCATCACCAAAAACTAATAGAGGCCACTTGGAGTGATGAATGCTGACTTCTCCCTAGCCTCCAGGGTCAGTGGGATTTGCCAATAGCATTTGCTCAAATCCATGGTGGTCAGATACTTTGCCCCCGCGAGTTCATCCAGTAACTCATCCATGTGGGGCATGGGGTAAACATCTGACACTGTCCCAGCGTTGAGTAATCGGTAGTCCACACAAAACCGGGTGGTCTTGTCCTTCTTAGGGACTAGGACTACCGGACTTGCCCAAGGGCTCTGGGACGGAGTAATTACCCCTGGGGTCAGCATCTCCTCTATCTCTCTCTCCATTCTCTCTCTCCATACTTGTCTTGACCTCTGCTGACACTCTATAAGCGTGCTTATGCAGAGGCTGCAGATCCCCTGTGTGCACTGGGTGTTTTGTGAGATGTGTGGTCCCTGGCATGTCAGTGAAGAGGGCGCTAAACTTAGCTAACATGTCCCTGGCTTCTCCCTTCTGCCTAGCACTCAACTGTGCCCCTATCTCCACATGCTCCACAGTGTTTCCCTGCCTAGCCTCCCCTAGGAGATCAGGCAGAGCATTGCTTGCCGGATCCTCCAGCAGTGGGCTACAAATGGCCATCACTGCTCCCATACTCGGTGCTCTGTATTCCTTGAATATGTTAATGTGATATGTCTTGTGCCTCTCAGGCTCTACCTGTACAACATAGTTGCACTCATTCACCTTTCGGATAACCGGGTATGGTCCCGACCGGGCAGCCATCAGCTTGTTCTCCCGAGTGGGTTTGAGAACAAGCACCTGCTGTCCTGGGATGAATTCTCTGCTACGGGCATGCTGGTCATACCATTGCTTTTGCTTAGTCTGAGCAGCCCTGAGGTGGTCCTGGGCCACCCCCATGAGCATCTCTAACCGGTCTCGGAGATCTACTACATACTGGATCACTGAAGCATCAGTAGCAGTAGCCTCCCCTTCTCATCCCTCATGGAATAGGTCCAGAGGTCCACGTACCCTGCGGCCATATAGTAGCTCGAAGGGGGAGAAGCCTGTAGATTCTTGCGGTACCTCTCGGTAGGCAAACAGCAAGTGCTGTAAATGAATCTCCGAGTCTTTCCCCTCTGCCTCTATAAAGGTCCGAAGCATCTGCTTCAGGGTACCGTTAAACCTTTCACATAATCCGTTTGTCTGGGGATGGTAAAGGGTAGTGTGCCGGTGCTGTACACCGCATGCATCCCAGAGACACTGTAACAGTTCACTCATGAACTGCGACACCTGATCGGTTAGGATCTGACTAGGGAAACCTACCTTAGCAAAAATGTTCAGCAAAGCTGCTGCCACTGTCTTGGCACTTATGGTGCCAAGCGCTACCGCCTCAGGGTACCGGGTGGCAAAATCCACCACCGTGAATATGTAGCGCTTCCCTGACCTGCTAGGAATCATAAGGGGTTCTATAAGGTCCATTGCTCCCTTCTGGAAGAGTTCCCTTATTATCGGTAGGGGTCTCAGGGGTGCCTTCACACGGTCGCCCGCCTTACCCACTCGCTGGCAGGCATCACAAGAGTGGCAGAAATTGCTTGCATCTCGAGATGCCCCCAGCCAGTAATAACGCTGTAATAACCAGGCTCGCGTTCTGGTGACCCCCTGATGTCCCCCTAACGGAATAGAGTGAGCTACCTGTAACAATTGCTGTCAGTACTCCTGGGGCACTACTAGCTGTCGCTTACTGGTCACCCCCTCCTCTATCCCTGGGTTCCCTTCCTCTCTGCACAGGAGTCCCTTATGCCAAAGGCAGTGCTCAGTGCCTTCCCATGCCTGAGATTCGCACGCCTGAAATCTCACACCGGCCAGGGCAGGGTCTGTCTTCACTGCCTCCCTAAACTGGGCTCCTAATTCTGGCCACCCCCCAGTCATGTCAGTGTCCGGAGAATGGAGAAGGGTGAGGGGGAACAGTAAGTCAGTCTGTGGTTGCAACTGATCCTGGCTTACCTCCCCGAGCTCCTCTGCGCCCTCCGCTAACGTTGGTCCCAAAGGCTGGGGGACTGGCGCCTCCGCCATTGCCGCTGTCTGGCTCCGGGTAACCCGCTGCCACTGCAGCGGGCTTGGGCACCCGGTCATAGGTGCAGGTCATCGGTCCCAGATCGTTGCAAAGAAGTACCTCGGCATCCAAACTGGGTAAAACCCCCACCTCCCACACACCCTTGCCCTCCCCCCAATCCAAAAAGATTATGGCCACTTGCAGGAAATGTGGCTCTCCGTCGGCCACAATGATCTGCATCCCAGGGCCTGGGATCAATTCCTCTGGCCGGACCATATCAGGTCGGACCAGGGTCACTGCAGCTCCTGAATCCAGCAAACCGACTGTTTGCCGTCACCGACTGTGACCGGGGTGAGATGTCTGCTCTGGCTGTCCGTCTGCTGCAGGTCCGTGCTGAGATGTCCTCTGCTCCTGGCTGTAGGCACTGATGAAACCGTGATAGGGGTGACATTGGACGTCTCGTTGGGAGTTGTTTCCATGACCGGTCAAGGTTCTTTGGTGGAAGCTACCCGCACGTGGGCTACCGGCTTCGCAGCTGGGGTGCGTTGCCCCCGATGGGGTCCGCTGGAACGCAGGGGTTCCGGGCAGTCTGGTCTGAGGTGATCAGTGCTGTTACAGTTGTAGCACCGGCGCTTGTGCCGGAGCTCCCCCGCCTTTTGTGGACCGCTGCCCGCAGGCGGCCTCTGAGTCCATTGGGGGGTATTGGGAGTTTTCTTGGCTGGCGCCGGCGCCGCTTTGGCGGGTGCCTTGGTGGGCATCAGGGATCGGCTGGCCACATAATCATCTGCCAGCCTCGCCGCCTTCGTGTAAGTCTTGGGCTTTTTGTCATACACCCAAGCCCTCACCGCCGGCGGGCACTTCTGCATGAGTTGCTCCTGAAAGATGAGGTCCAGCAGGCATTGGTAAGTCCTGGCCTCATAGCCCTCCACCCAGCGGATTCCATATAAAGCCATGCGGGTCACATAGGTGACGTAGGTCTCCTGAGGCTGGCACTCCTCCTGCCGGAGTTTACCCCGGTAAGCTTCAGGGGTAAACCGTGCTGAAATAGCAATAGTTCTTTCAGGTGGGCATAATCATCAGCATAATCCTCTGGAAGCGCCATTAATGTCTGCTTAGCCAAGCCGGAGAGTAGCGGGTCCAAGCGTGCAACCCTATGCTGGGGAAGCACCCCGTACCGCCGGCACTGCGTTTCAAAATTCTTTAAAAACATGTCGATCCGATCAGTGCCTTCCACATACTTGGTGAGACTGTGCTTGTCCAGTTGGAGTTCATCTTTGCGGGGTTGGACCGGGGGGCAATAAGCGGGTCTGTTCACTGCCATAGAGATAAACTGTAGCCGCTCCTCCGGTGTCCCTCGGTCTCCCCACGCTGTAATCAGTGCCAACATTTCAGGGGTAAACGGACTGGTAGCCGCAGCCACCAGTGCCCCTCCTGTTGCACTGGTCCCGGGGAGGTGCACTTGTCCCCTCCCCAGGATTCTGCCACCCCGGCACTGGGTTCATTCCCTGATCTATGGACGGCTGTACAAGGGCAAGCTGAGCTGTATCCTGAGGCACTGCAAGCCGGGCTTCATGGTCCATGATTGCTGCTATCATGTCTGCGACCGCCTGGTTCTCATATTCCAGTCCATATTCACGGCACTTGTCCTTCAGCTGAGTTCTAGTCCGCAGGACGTATGAGCCTTCCTCTTCACTCATGGTTCTGGGTCGCAGCAGTGAGGTGGTGTTACAACTTGTGTTACTTGTTGCACTATCGTGTGTTCAATATCTATAGACCCAGGAACTCGCAATTACCATCGAGTTCCCACCATATTACAGTATCCCTCAGTACACTGTAATACAGGTCCAGTTCAATCCCGCCGCTGCCACCAGTTTTAATAATTTGCCTGTGACGGGAGCTTTGTGATAGGCTATTAATAAAAAATATGCATGAAATTACAATCAAACCAGCAGACAAAGGAGGGAATCTTGTAATACTTAACACAGAAGACTACAAAACTGAGAACCTCAGAATTCTGAGAGACAAACAATGCTATAGGATCCTTCCCAATGATCCAACCACAATATTCCAAAAAGCTCTAGAATCAATACTAAGCAAAGGCCTGGAAAACAGTCATAACAAAAAATGAATGCGACTTTATGACCTCAAGACAACCCACTGTAGCTACTTTCTACAGCATCCCCAAAGTACATAAGAACATCCACAAACCACCAGGGAGACCTAAAGTGTCAGGAATTGGCTCACTCACTGAGAATTCCAGTATCTACATCGACAAAGTACTTAGGAATTTTGTAACATCTTTGCCTTCCTTCGTACAGGACAAAAGGATGTTCTTAATAGACTGGAAGGGATACAGGTAAATAAAAACACGCTTTTGGTCAGTTTTGACGTTGAATCATTGTATACAAGTATAAAACACGAATTTGGTCTTCTAGCAGTTAAACACTTTCTCTCCTCACGTAGCCGTCTGTTCTCTGATCATAATGCCTTCATCATTGAGCTTCTGGAGTTTGTACTACAACACAATTATTTTTTGTTCGACTCCAAATACTATCTCCAAATACAGGGAACAGCGATGGGGACTACATGTGCCCCTACCTACGCCAACCTATATTTGGGCTGGTGGGAGGAGATCAGTGTTTTCTCAGAAGGCATGTCTCTGTATACGGACCACATAGACCTATGGATCCGGTATATAGATGACATCCTTTTACTTTGGAACGGCTCAAAAAAGGAGCTAGAGACCTTCCTTAAACTGCTGAACTGCAATGATCACAATCTGAAGCTCACTTCAGAGATACTGCACCGACACACTTTATTCGAGCAAATACCCGGTATGTACCTGGCAGATACCTGGAATGCGCCGCTCCTCACCTCTGACAAGCCCCGTTGCATTTGCCTTCCCAGCCTGGGTTCATGCCTGGCTGATGGGCGGCTGATCTGTTAAATGATAATGATTAGGATTTAATAGGCTGCAATGCTTCGCGTGTCTACCAGATGGCATAAATTCATGAATTGTAATGCAGTATATATATATGTACTGTGCAGTATTGCAGCCAGCGGGAATAAAATGCTTCAATCCCTGCCGGAAAATAACTCAATACACTCGGGCAGAAAACAGTCACAAACCTCAATACACCCGGGTATACCCGAATTCGTGGGACTAGCCGAGCTCGAATAAAGTGTGTCGCCAGTGTAAGTGCTAGCAGCATCACCTTTCTTGATTTACGTATCAGTGTAATCTCTCTACTAATAATCATAAAAAGAAAACTGCAACAAACAGCTATCTAAGAGCCGACAGTTTCCACCCCCAACCCCTCATCAGGGGTATCCCCACAGGCCAATATCTGCGGATAAGGAGAAACTGCTCAGATATAATGGCCTTTAAAGAGCAAAGCATTGAAATGAGAAATAACTTCATTGCAAGGGGATACTCCAAACGTCAATTAAAAACAGCGTATCATCGAGCCCTCAAGACTCCACGCCACGATTTATTGAAACCTAAAATACAAGACGAAAAAACAAAAACAAATGAAATACGATGCATTACCACATTTCACAATCAGTGGAGAGATATGAACAGAATATTAACCAAACATTGGCATATCTTGACAAATGACGACGACCTCAGACTGGTCCTAAAAAATCGTCCTTCTGTGGTATGGAGACGGGCAGCCAACATTAAGGACCATCTTGTACACAGCCATTTTACTGTAAAAAACAAGAAAAGCAGAACATGGCTTAGTGTTAAAGGCTCATACAAATGCCATCATTGTAAGGCATGTAGCTATATGAAGGAAAGTAAAAACTTCACGAATACGGGGGACAACAAAACCTTCAATATAAAACATTTTATCAACTGCAAGAGCACAGGAATCATCTATCTTGCCACATGCATATGTGACAAAAAGTACGTTGGAAAAAACAAAAGGGAATTGAAGAAACGTGTACTGGAGCACATTGGGTCCATAAGGAACTCTCTAGACACCCCTGTTTCCCGCCATGTCAGAGAACATCATGCAGGGAGCATTAATACACTGACATTCTAAGGGATAGACCACATACCTCCAAGTGTCCGTAGAGGAGACTGGGATAAGAAGCTCTTGCAACGTGAGGCCAGATGGATATATCTACTCAATACACAATATCCATCTAGCATCAATGAAGGTTTCGTGTTTACTTCTTTCCTTTAAATTACTGTCATCACATGTAGGTTTTCTTCTTGAACTATACTCATATGATTGAGCACTGTGAATACCATTCACACCAAAAGCTTTGGTCAGAGTTTTAAAGTACATTACCTGTGTGCAGTACCCCTGCACCACCACCACCACTCGGCAACACACGCGTCCTAGGGTCACTATGACAACCACCGGGTATAAAAAAGCGACTGGAGAAGCAGACACGCCCACCCCGGAAGAAGTCGCAAGGAAGCGACGAAACATGCAGCATGTCGGGTCTCTGCCGATATAATCTACTAATAACCTCCTGTAGCTGCAAATGAGCACAGCTCAATTGTTTCACTGTAGCGCTGCAAACTCGGCTTCAAACTGACCATATTCATCTATGACTTGATACACCCATTTAAAGAGGTGTTAGCCCTGCCATAGGCAGGGGTGTTCTGCAATCACTACACACTCTATTAAATTGTAAATAGAATATTTTCATTCACTGTGTTCTCAGTTGAAATATCGGAGCAAAACCAATTGGGAATCCAGGACACTATCTGGAGTTGCGCCCGGCAACTGTTCTACTATCTAGCCCACTCATTACCTATCTCGGTTTTAACGGGAGCCCTGTTTTACTCTCTGATGCGACTCTGTCTAAGTATCTGGAACTACGCCCGGTCACTGTTCTAAAATCTAGCCCACAATCTAGCCCACTCATATACCTGTCCCGTTTCCAGCGGGGGCCCTGTATGTACTTCCCGATCCGACATTGCTTAGTCGCAAGGGAATAACTAAACGTAACCCACTGTTAATTAAAGTACTACTGAGTACCACGGCCAGCCACTTTGGCCATTAACAATACCCATACCTACTTATTCAGCGGGGATACCGAATATACGCATCTTGTTACAGGGTCTGTGGACACCTATCAAGGGTGCTAGGGGAGGTACGGCAAACTTCTGTACTTCACCGCATAGTGCGGACTGCAAAGCAGGATTCGAACAGACTCGGCATCTAAACCTGGCCCCTTTACCAATAGGGACCCATTGATATTCCCTGGCGTGATAACGTTTTAATTACACTCACCAACAACTGCAACGAGTAGCACGACAATCAGTTGCCCTCCGTAGAGTCTGACAGAGTCTCATGACATACGTAGCAGCACTCGCTGAGGTCGACGCATGCGCAATCAGAATTTCTGACTAAACATAGATCTGTACGTATGTGAACTGTACCCTAATAGAGCAGTACATCTGTGGGACTAAACAACCGCCTTGTGCAACACAATAGATAGCTACTAGAGGGCACAAATGCACTCTCTTTCCTTGCAGGGAAAAGAGCACTGTCGCTAGAAACACTAGTAACACTGTACCAGTGCATAAATTTACTCAATGTATTTGTACCTGGACCGTTTCGAGCGGGGAACGCACTGCACTCTTTAGCGAGACACTGCTTAGCAATATGTACTAAGAATTAACCCATTTACACCTGCTTCATGTCAACGGCGAAGTGGCGATTAAACAATACATTACTCCTAGAACATACCTTGAAGTGTAATATGCCCATTTTTCCCTCTATGGGAATCTCTGATTGGCAATACCATTCTAGTCACTATCACTATACTTACCTTGCTAGACGCAGTGGGCCGTCAGCAACTTGTGCACACGCCGTAGACGCATACGCTGTCTGTGGGTGACCACGGGTGCATCCTTAAACATCTTTGCTCAATTTCACTGTACTATTAGAACCACAGTGCCTATCCATATACGATCACTACATCTGGATACTTTAGCCACTTAGAGTGTGGAATAGGGTTTGACACTAAAACTGATGAGTACTTACCTCGTGTTCCATACCACCCAATAACGATTATAGATGCATGAAAATTTTCAAAGATACTACAGTGATTAACAATAGTTCTGCAATAGCCAGAAATACTTGATACCTATGCCTATTGGGGGTTTACAGTAGATTTCTTAGACCTGTTTAGTGTCTATTTTAACACAGTACAGTAAGCCTTCTGGGGTTCGCCGCTTAGGAAGGGTGCGATTAGACCAGCCCACTCAGCTTCTGGCCATCCCTCTCTCTGTGCCGTGCGTTCAAACGTGAGAAGATAGGCTTCCACATCATCTGAGGGTCCCATCTTCTGAAGGTAGTGGCTTGCCCTGGTCATTTTCGGAACTGGGGCTGCCTCTGCCAGAGGAAGGTTACTGATAGTCCCCCTCAGGATCTTGAGTTCCTGCTGTAAGCCCTGAGCGAACCGTTGTTGCTCCTCTCTCAGCAAGCGGTTTGTCTCTTGCTGGTTTGCATTCGCGATTTGCAGAGCTGCAGTCGCCTCCTGCTGGGCTATTAACAGCTGGTGCTGGGTTGCATTCGTCTGTTGCTGGTTTGCATTCGCCTCTTGCAGGGCTGCATTCGTCTGTTGCTGGTTTGCATTCGCCTCTTGCAGGGCTGCATTCGTCTGTTGCTGATTTGCATTAGTCTTTTGCTGGGCTATTAACAGCTGTTGCTGGGTTTCATTCGCGTCTTTCTGGACAGCGACATTGCGTACCAGCGCACTCACCACGTCTTCCATCTTGTTTGGAGAGGAGAAAAGAGAAAAAAAAACCTCCTCTTTTTTTTTTTTTTTTTTTTAAAGTTCTTTAACCCGCAGACCTTTTAGTGTTCTGCCCGCATTCTCCACCATATGTGACAAACAGCTTACTCCAGGGCTCCGCCGTTTGTCCGGGACTGTTAGAACACGGTCTTTTAGGGTAGGTTAAATGATGAGGCATCACGTACTGTTCCTTTAAACAGGCTATGCCTGGTTTATTCAGTCCCAGGCACTGAGACTGCCACAGTGCATACAACAGAAACACATCAAAAACATAAGCTGCTCACCTGAGCAATAACTTAACTTAGATTTCCCTAACTCAGGGTGGAAGTGGCTTTTCCACTTCCAACAACAAAACAAGGTACTTTGCAGTCTTAGACAAATGAACAGAATGATTGAACCTGTTTGGGGAAGAGGCTTCTCCCCACTGTAGTTCAGCAACCTTCCAGCCTCCAGGCTTTTTGGGGAGAGGGGAGAGCAAACAGGAAATTAGTCTTACATACCTGATTTCTAATTAGCATGACAGGTGACAGAAATCAGGCAGACAAACTCTGGTCTGGATCTCTCACCCCTCAGTTCCAGCACTTGCCAAACTGTGGGATGGAGTGCATGTATTATAAGGCTGCTCTCCCAGGCCAAACAGGATTGAAACTGTTCAGTATCCTGGGAGCCCTATATATGGAATTTATTACCATCCCCTGGTTTCTGTCACTATATCTATATATATATATATCTCTCTCTCTCTCTCTCTCTCTCTCTCTGTATATATATATATATATATATATATATATATATATATATATATATATATATATATATATATCTGTATATATATATATATACACAGAGAGAGAGAGCGAGGGAGAGATATATATATATATTGTGACAGAAACCATCTCTCTCTCTCTCTGTATATATATTTATATATATATATATATATTTGCATGATGAAGTCAATGTACAAATTCATGGGTGAAGGGTGGGTATCGGGCCAGTGTGGCTTAACCCCTTAATTAACTTTGAGGTTATTATCCGATATGGTATTTAAGGGGTTAATTGATATCTCAATGTAATTGCAATGTATTGGCATTGTATTGGCTATGCTTTTTTGTGGGCAAGACAAGGATGTTGCTGGCGAATGAGACTTCTTGTTGACAAGGTTAGTAGTACTTAATTTATTTGAATATGTTAGTTAATGTTTTTAATAATGGCCAAATAATCTATTATCCCTATCTGGATAATACTTATTTTGGACATTATTGTACTGTAGGTGTTGGGGGGGGTGGGGTGTTCCCCAACGGTATGTGGGTAGGCCTCCCTTGTGGGTAGTGGGTGAGGGTGGTTAGGCCTCGTGGGCTGGGGGGGCTGGGGGGTTACTGTGGGATGGTATATAGGCATCCCGAGTGGTGAGTGAGGGTGGGTTAACCCCTTTATGACTGTAGCGGTTAATAACCGCTATGGTGATTAAGGGGTTTGGGGACATTACTTTGGATATTTTCATTGTTGTGTATGTTTTGCAGCAGCGGAGGGGGCATGGCCAGGATGAAGATGAGGATGGCCTTCATCGTTGCAGCCGGACATGGGTGAGTACTATATGTATTTAATGTATTTATTGCTGTTAATGTATTTAAAATGGGCACATTCACTATTATCCCTTTGTGGATAATAGTAATTGTGGCCATAACTATACTTCTATGTGTTAGGGGGGGTTTATTTCTTTAAAAGTATGTATGTGTTTATTCATTAATTTGGGGGGGCACATAATTGGTACTGCAGGCCTGCGGGTAACACCCTTAGGGCCCCCGCCTGTCTATAGTATCATTGATGTGCATATATGTGTATGTTAGGGGTTATAGGTGTTGTTGTTATATATATATATATATATCAAGAATAAAGACAGCGCCCTTCACACACTACACCCAAATTGCTGCAGCCCTGATCAATTGTGTCAAGATGTTGCACCCAGCACAGATGCCTAATAAAAGTATAACATGCCAATATGCTTGTGGTATGAAACAAATATAGTTGCAATTATAGTAAAATAGGTATAGCCTAAAAAAAAATTAAATTAAAAAATGTGCATAAAAATAAAAAATAGAAAAAATGAAAAATTGGAATAATCACACTGTTGTGATATATGGATGAAAATAGGTAAAAATGTTACTTAAACTAAATAACTAATGTTGTAAGTACCATGAAAATTATTAAAAATAAGCCATGAATTAGGAAAAAACTAAAAATAAAAATAATGATACTTAAATCCATATGAGTCCATGATAATGACAATAATAAAGTCCAGGCTGCTTCTTCTTGGGCTCACCAACCTCCCAACGTACCTATTAGAAAAAAAGAAGAGAAAATGCGCCCGATCCTTGTATAAAATCAGATAAACAATTTTTAATAAATCATGGACAGACAAATGCACACTCACACTTTGTCAATAAAAATAAGGCATGTTATGGGACCAGCCCATGCACCAGGTTGAAGACTCCATGGTAACCTCCGCAAGATAGCATCCGAAATGGCTCCAATTACACGTTTGTTGTTGCCGCAATAACCGGAATGGGTAATCTTCCTTTAGAATGAAGCTTTTCAGTACCATGCGGCCGCCATTGCTCTCACATGAATCAGGGACCAGGAAGATCATCACTTACGTCCTCACACTGGCGTCTGGACTGCTCGACCACCGTAGTTTCAATGCCACGTGACCCTACGCGTTTCTTCCGTCTCAGCGGATTTCATCAGGGGATAGATTCCAATTGAACTGTCTGCTGTTAAATAGTCCCATTGACCAATAAATTGTGTTCTTCCACAAGTGTGTTCAATTCAATTAGTATCTTTAGGTCATTTGTGCTAGATATAACTAGTATAATTAGCAGTTTAAACGGTTGCTAGATAAATTAAAAACACTCAAAAAAAAGGTTTAACATAAATTATAACATCATTGTTAAAAATCTGTAGTAAGGATAATGTGATCACATATAAATTGTTGGAGAGTAAGATTGACATTACATTGATACTGTACTGTA
Organism: Ascaphus truei; assembly: GCF_040206685.1. NCBI lineage: Eukaryota > Metazoa > Chordata > Amphibia > Anura > Ascaphidae > Ascaphus > Ascaphus truei. The sequence goes on from NC_134488.1 coordinate 139,407,627, forward strand.
TGGTTTTTTAAATGTCCAGTTGTGTAATTAATTAAATAAACACAAACTTTATCCTAAATAGATGATTGTAATGGACCTAATAAAGACTCACATATATAAACCAATCAAATATACATAATAGTTATATAAAGGACAATATTGTATAAACTATAACATTTATAAAATTATTAAAAGTGCCTAAATATTTTAACCTGAATGTAACTAAAACAAGCTTGAAATAAAGAGACAATTAGAGATATTGCTCTCCGTGTATTATATAAGGAAGAGATGAAACAATGAACATTTTTAACATGCAAAGTTGGAATCAATAGCCTAATAGCTATGAGAGCTAAGACACATACATATATTTAAGAAAATCCATTCTGATATTGCTAACCATGTCTGTGATGGTTCTTAGGCAGGAAAATCTACATATGGAGACAGGAATAGATTATTAAATCTGTTAACACATTGAATACTTATATATTAAATATACCAATTCAGATTAAATACTGAAGCTATTGACAGTTCTAAGTAAGCAAAAAATAATAATGTTTCCACTAAAATGGTGATAGAGAAATCAATTGATTAGATTGTGTATAAATTGTATAAATTGTGTCATGACTTGAGGGGATGTATCCTGTGGGGATGGAAATGTGGAGATAAACATTCCACTTTTGTAGTGAGAAATCTTATGCAGGAAAGGAAGTGCAGCCAGCGCAGCAAATTGAAAGGATGTAATAAAGAGATGTAATGGCAAAGAGTCAGCAATCATGGATGTGCTAGTGTATAGTGTATGAATATAAATATTATTATACTAAACTAAACAATGAATGTTTAAAATTGTGAACTATCTAGTGTATGTGAATTAAACATTATGTGTCAAATATACTTACAATAATATGAATATATTGTGACTGTTCTATGAGTGTTATAACAATGTGTACTAAATAATTATATTAGATCAAAGAAAAGTGAATTAAATGTATTGAATTAGGTGTGAATATTCGTGAAACCTTAACAGTGGTGTGTGTGTGATAATATATAAATACCTGAAATAGTTGTGATAATGTACAGTTCTGACCAGGGGTCCCCCATTCAATCCTCCATTTGGGAAAACACAGAGGGAGCATGGTTAACACGCTCAACCCAGACCTCTGAGATCCCATCGGTGTGTTAAATGGAAATGTTATACAATAGTGCTGGTATCAATACAGTCATTGAGACCTCCTGGGCTCAATGTTTCCAACATGTATATCCAATAGGTCTCCCTTAGATTCAGTCTTTTGACTCTATCACCACTAAGCAGTGTTGAAGGAATTTGTTCTAAACCCATCACCCCCAAAGAAGATGGATCCTTATTGTGCTTTTCCAAGAAATGTCTAGACAGATTATGTGTGGTGATTCCATGTATAATGTTTCGTCTGTGCTCTAGGAATCTTGTACTTAAATTCCGTGTGGCTCTCCCCACATACTGTACTGATAACCACATAAACATGTGATAACATAAATAACAAATGAAGATAAACAATTCATATGGCCTTTAACTGTATGAGTAGATTTGTTGTGATATGAAATTATTTGATCATTTTTGCAAATATGTCTGCAAGTTAAGCATCTGTTGCGACCACAGGTGGAATTGCCTTTTGTTATTGGTCTAGTTATGGGGAGATCAATGGTCTGTTTTAAGCGACTAGGAGCCAACATTGTTTTCAAATTTCTGGCTTTCTTATAGATGATAGGAATTTTTGGTGGTAACTTCTGCCCAATTATAGGGTCCCTCAACAATATGCTCCAGTGTTTATTTAGAATTGATGTGATACCTTTCACCGAGTTATTATAAGTCGTAATGAATACTGTAATGGTGATTTGACAGAGCTATCCTTTGTGTTAACATTCACCAGTCTATCTTTCAAATATTCCTTTTTAGATTTACTGAGCAAAGACATTCGATCTAACATACTGACTTGTCGAAATGTTTCTAATATGGTGTGAACATTATAACCTCTGGCTAGAAACCTTTGGACCAATAATTCCCCCTGGGCCAAAAAATCAGAATATAGAGAACAATTTCTCCTGATTCTGAGAAATTGGCCCCTGGGGATATTGTCCAACCATCTTTTATAATGGTTACTTTTGTTGTGTAAATAACTATTTGTTGCAACCGTTTTGAAGTGAGTTTTGGTGATGATATCACCACTAGGACCAGGCTCCAGTTCAAGATCCAGAAAAACTATACTATTTTGATTAATATTGAATGTGAACTTAAGATCCATGTCATTATTGTTAAATGAATTTAATTTGTGCTCTAAATGTTCCAAGTCACCATCCCAAATTATAATAATGTCATCTATGTAGCGGCCATAGTACACAAGGCCCGCCCCCAGATCTGCATCACCCCAAACATGGAGTTCCTCCCACAAACCCGTGTAGAGGTTCGCATAGCTGAGGGCGAACCTCGTGCCCATGGCCGTCCCACAGATCTGTAAATAATATTTGTTCTCAAACAAAAAATAATTGTGCTCTAAGATGAAAGAAATGGCCTGTAAAATAAATGTGGACTATATATTACCTATGTTGGTGTCCATATCAAGGAAATGTTTGATCTCTTCTATACCTTTATGGTGCTTTATACATGTGTATAAAGATGTTATGTCACATGTAGCCCAAACATATGTAGGTTTCCATTTAATTTCAGAGATGGAGTCAAGGACATGCAGCGTGTCCCTCAATTATGATTTTAATCTACTCACTATGGGTTGTAAAAAATAGTCCACATATTGGGACACGCTGGATGTCATCGACTCCACCCCCGAAACTATGGGTCTACCAGGGGGAATGGAAATGTGTTTATGTAACTTAGGAATGTGATAAAAAATGGGTGTTCTGGGAAACCGTATGTAAAGAAAACCAAATTCTGCTTTATTAGTAATGTCCATAACTAGGGCCCTGGTGAGTAAGTCCTTATATTGACCCTGGAACTCTTCCATTGGGTCTTTATCCAAAACCAGATAGGAGGTGTTATCACCTAATAATCGATAGGCTTCAGAGAGATAATCAGTTCTATCTTGCAGGACTATGCCCCCTCCTTTATCTGCTTGTCTGATGACAAGATTATTCATACTGCAAAGTTCCTTAAGTGCAATATTCTCCTCTTTTGATAGATTTCTATTTTGTATAGAGGTGGTATTTAGACACATTGATTCAAAGTCTTTGAGTACCATAGTGTAGAATGTTTCTACAAATGATCCTTTAGAATGTTAAGGAAAATGTGTGGACTTGGCTGAAAATGGGGAATGGACTATTTTTGTATCTTCTATTAAATCAAGGTCAGTTTGCCCATACAGAGTTGGTTCCATGACTGGATTTAAGGTTGTCACTGATTGTGATGTAATGTTATCATGATTCCTGTTCAATGGTGTAAGGTTATCTGACTCATATACGGATAATTGACTTGGATTTAGTAAGTGTATTGAATTCTCTGCTTGCGTACCTTCCATCAATAATGCAGTCATTGCATCAATACAAGCAATTTCTCGTGTATTGAATATATTTTGTTGTTCTTTGTTTTGCATGGTGAAATGTCTCATTAAGGTGATTTTCCTAATGTACTTGATTTTTAACAATGATGTTATAATTTATGTTAAACCTTTTTTTTGAGTGTTTTTAATTTATCTAGCAACTGTTTAAACTGCTAATTATACTAGTTATATCTAGCACAGATGACCTAAAGATACTAATTGAATTGAACACACTTGTGGAAGAACACAATTTATTGGTCAATGGGACTATTTAACAGCAGACAGTTCAATTGGAATCTATCACCTGATGAAATCCGCTAAGACGGAAGAAACGCGTAGGGTCACGTGGCATTGAAACTACGGTGGTCGAGCAGTCCAGACGCCAGTGTGAGGACGTCAGTGAAGATCTTCCTGGTCCCTGATTCATGTGAGAGCAATGGCGGCCGCATGGTACTGAAAAGCTTCAGTCTAAAGGAAGATTACCCATTCCGGTTATTGCGGCGACAACAAACGTGTAATTGGAGCCATTTCGGATGCTATCTTGCGGAGGTTACCGTGGAGTCTTCAACCTGGTGCATGGGCTGGTCCCATAACATGCCTTAATTTTATTGACAAAGTGTGAGTGTGCATTTGTCTGTCCATGATTTATTAAAAATTGTTTATCTGATTTTATACAAGGATCGGGCGCTTTTTTTCTCTTCTTTTTTTCTAATATATATATATATTCATTTATTAATTTTTTCTTTTACATTTATTTATTTAGTGTTGGGCTGCTGTGTGTGATTGTTTTTTATTGTGGGTAGCAGGAGTGGGTGAAGGGGGTATTAGCCCCAACGGTGGTTTGTTTAGGGCTTGCGGGGGGGGGGGGTAGCAGGAGGGGTTAACCCCTTCATGGCCGTAGCGGTATTAACTGCTACGGTCCTGAAGGGGTTAAGTGCTCCCGCAACCCCCCGCAAGCCCTAAACTCACACCAAGGGCCACATACCCCCTTCACGCACCCCCGCTACCCACAATAAAGCTGCCACGGTGGGTTAACCCCTTCATTGCCTTAGCGGTTACCCGCTAAGGTAATGAAGTGGGCTGTACATGCATTTTTTCTGCCTCGAATGCATGCCGGGGGGGTCCGGTGCTGATATTCCTTGGTATCAGCTCTGGATCCCCCCGGCATCTATCCGAGCCAGGAAAGGGGATGATTTTTTTTCTGGTCCCTCTCGCCGCTCAGCTCCAGCTTCTTGCCAACTTTTGTTGGCGGAGCTATTTGGAGAACATCTCTCCATTTTAATGGCGCGATCAGCGGCGAGATGGTGATCGGGGCTTCCTGCATATGGCCCTTTTTAAAACTGGTGAGATATTGCTTCTCGCCACCCGCGCGGCGAGTTTTTAAAACTAAAAAAAAAACTGGCGCTTTTTACTCATCTCGCCAGTTTCTCGCCATTTACTAAATTGCTATAGGCATATTTGGCTAAAAACTGGCGAGATTGGGCTTCTCGCAGCTCTCTGCATAGGCCCCCCTACTGTATGTTTAAAACAGTAATATTTCACATTGCTTCTCCCACAGTATCATGCGAGACCTGGGTACCTGGGACCTCCACTCCTAAGCCAAGCTCTGGTTCTCTGTTTTCCTTCTCTGTGTTGGAGGTACTCAGTATTAACCCCAAGACTTCTATTCCTAAGCCTGTTGCACCGCTTACCCGACTTCCTGCTTTCTCGGATAAGATCTGTTTTCTCACCTTTCAAACAGAGTCTTTACTCGCAGGTTTCTGTGCAGTGTCTGAAGTGCCCTTTCTGGATTGCATGTCTTCATTCTCGAGGACGAAGACACTCATGCTGGACCTCGTTGCTTTGCCTGAGGCGTCCATCCCTGTTCTTGATGGCCCCACTATGGGTTTGGACGTGCTGTCCCCTACTGTATCCGTGATGCTTTCTATGCCCTTCGCCAAGACCATAACTTTGGATTTGATTCCCCCCAAATTTCAGAGGCCAAAGGAGGCGGATCCTGCAACTGCATGTACCACAACCAACAATTATGTAAATACTACTACCAGCTCTCTCGAATTGCTTGGGATTACAAGCCTGGTTCGTATCAAGACTACTGCTCCAATATCTTGCAGTGAACCTGCCCGCCCTATACCCTCGCTAACCACCACCCTGAATTCCTTGGGAGCTAAAGACTCTCGCAACTTCTTACATGCTGATTCCACCAAGGCCATTGTCTGCCCCGGATTCCCCAATGTAATTTTTGTCCGACAATCAGTGTCCTGTGTCCCGTATTCTTGGATTATTACCCCCTGGCATCAGATCTATGTTGGTGTAAGGAATCCGCTCCTGGCTTTGATTATAGCTTTTGCAGACTTCTGCATTTTCAAAAGCTTCCTCTGGCAATCAATGGCACATGTGCTGCCTCTCATTGCAGCTTCTGCCATGTGCTTCATCATTGGAGGAATACTCACACACCCTCCTCCTGTGATTGGATCTCCGCCCTTTATATCCTGGGCTTTGGCACTGAAACAGTGCCGAGCATAAATTCCTACCCTGGACGATACTGTCTCTGCCACAAGCCACTCTGGCTTGTATCCTGGTGTACTAACCTTTCTGGTTCTTGTCCATGTTTCCTGAGGCCGCCTGCTAGTTCCATGCGGGGGCCTGTTCCTGACTTCTCTGCTGAAGCGTTGTTTCCTGAGGCCGCCTGCTAGTTCCATGCGGGGGCCCGTTCCTGACTTCTGTGCTGAAGCGTTGGTTTCCCGACGCTGCCCTGTGGTGTACTTCGGCCAGCCTGCTGTCTCCCCCTGCTGAGACCGGTGTCATGGGCCTAGGCCGTTCCTCACGAAGAGGCCACTCCCGCGCTCACGCTCCTAAGCTGAAGCAGGGAACTCCTGACTACCTGTTGCCGAACTCCTGCTTGAATAACGACGATGCTGCCTTCTCCAATCCTGACCCTGGTACGTACGACTACGAACTGCGCACTCCGGATCAGTCTGCGCGGACTAAGGTCGGTGATTATATAACCCACCCTCAGCCCCGCGGTCCGGTCCCAGTTTGTGGCTAGCACAATCGTAACAGTTGGAGAGGTTGTGGTGATAGAGGGGACATGGACCATTAAAATAATAATTTTTAAATTATTATAATATAATATATAATATATAATATATAATATATAATAATAATAATTAAAATAATATAATATATAATATATAATAATAATTAAAACATAGACACCTTTATATACACACACATTATATGTATATGTATATTATATGTATATGTATTTTATATGTACATGTATATATATCTATTTGACTATATATATATATATATATATATAGAATAATGCAATTGCTGTGGCTTAGGTACAGGGGATTCATGCCTTTTTTTAAATATTCTATGCTATCTTTTATTATGTATTGTGACCGTTAATAAATAAATTTGTATTTTCAATATCTCACATGGTATACCGGAGTGCTATAATTTTGGGCTTCTTTGTCCTTTTGCTTGCACACACACACACACACACACACACACACACACACACACACACACACACACACACACACACACACACTGAGACAGTGTGTATATATATATATAATATATATATATATATATATATATATATATATATATATATATATATATATATATATATATGAGTGAAAAAGAGAAAAAGTAACCCGTAAGGGAGCACTCAGGTATGCAATTGATGTATTTAGTTTATTTAATTTGACACAGTGCAAAAAGGGATAGATAAACAGTAAATGATTAAAAACACTTAAAAAATAGACATGGACCCCTGTCACGGGTGCTACCCTTAAATACAAGTGAACAACACTATGGAACGGTTAAAATCGTCAACCATAAGCATGAAAAGGATAGTGACTCAGAAAACACTAGGGTAAATCAAAATGTCACAGCAGGTTAATGGGTTCTCAGGCACCTATACAAAGCTAAGTTATACACACTATACACCAAAAAATGGACTAATCAAAATATTAATGACAGTCTCGAAGCGTCCCACATCTACATGAACATACAGTGTATATGGTTAATACCAGCAGAATAAGTATGTCACTTGTAGGAACAGGTGGTGAGATGAATAAATGACCCTAAATGTCTAGAGCAGTAGAGTGTGTTAATAGCATATAAAGGAAAATGCCTGATAAACGCCTATTGAATAACCTGGTGTTTGAAGTCAGTGTCCCTAATGAAAATAAAAAATAAATTGTCACAGTCCAAAAAAAATTTTTTGTTGCACAGGTTCAGGGTAGCATAATTACGTGAGCCATGGGTCAGGGGTCCTGTCTAGCACCCCCACTCCGACGCGTTTCGTCCAGAGACTTTGACTAGGAGTGGTGAGGGAGCTGAAGCTGGGGACTGTTTATGTAGGGATATTATTCGCGCCAAAATCGGATGCGAGCGGCAGCAGCTGCGAGTGTTTGAGGAAAGTTACTTCCTGTATGCCATGTCTGCGTGTCATGCTGGCACGCATAGTGTCCGCGCGATGTAGTCTGCGCATGCGTGGCTTTTAAATGCCGAGTTCTACAGTTATATCTACTGCGCATGTGTGTAAGGCGGCCTGCCCCCCTCCATGTCTAATATGCAAGTGCATAGAGCCTCACGATACTCTAATGGTGTGTGTTAACTAGGATCGCGCATCGCGCATGCGCGCTAGGCATATCTATAGATCCGTGCGGTTCTGCACTATGACACCAGTCTAACATAAGTATGGAGGCAGAAGCAGATGTCTATTGTCACATATGTACAAGATATTGATAAAGTCAATGTAATTATAGTACACATGTGTTAGACAGAGCCGCAGCAAGCCTGATTCAAAACGAAACTAAGTGGTACCACAAAAAGCACCAGTATCTGGGCATTACAACAAGGTAGCGTTGTTGTAATGCCCAGATACTGGTGCTTTTTGTGGTACCACTTAGTTTCGTTTTGAATCAGGCTTGCTGCGGCTCTGTCTAACACATGTGTACTATAATTACATTGACTTTATCAATATCTTGTACATATGTGACAATAGACATCTGCTTCTGCCTCCATACTTATGTTAGACTGGTGTCATAGTGCAGAACCGCACGGATCTATAGATATGCCTAGCGCGCATGCGCGATGCGCGATCCTAGTTAACACACACCATTAGAGTATCGTGAGGCTCTATGCACTTGCATATTAGACATGGAGGGGGGCAGGCCGCCTTACACACATGCGCAGTAGATATAACTGTAGAACTCGGCATTTAAAAGCCACGCATGCGCAGACTACATCGCGCGGACACTATGCGTGCCAGCATGACACGCAGACATGGCATACAGGAAGTAACTTTCCTCAAACACTCGCAGCTGCTGCCGCTCGCATCCGATTTTGGCGCGAATAATATCCCTACATAAACAGTCCCCAGCTTCAGCTCCCTCACCACTCCTAGTCAAAGTCTCTGGACGAAACGCGTCGGAGTGGGGGTGCTAGACAGGACCCCTGACCCATGGCTCACGTAATTATGCTACCCTGAACCTGTGCAACAAAAAAATTTTTTTGGACTGTGACAATTTATTTTTTATTTTCATTAGGGACACTGACTTCAAACACCAGGTTATTCAATAGGCGTTTATCAGGCATTTTCCTTTATATGCTATTAACACACTCTACTGCTCTAGACATTTAGGGTCATTTATTCATCTCACCACCTGTTCCTACAAGTGACATACTTATTCTGCTGGTATTAACCATATACACTGTATGTTCATGTAGATGTGGGACGCTTCGAGACTGTCATTAATATTTTGATTAGTCCATTTTTTGGTGTATAGTGTGTATAACTTAGCTTTGTATAGGTGCCTGAGAACCCATTAACCTGCTGTGACATTTTGATTTACCCTAGTGTTTTCTGAGTCACTATCCTTTTCATGCTTATGGTTGACGATTTTAACCGTTCCATAGTGTTGTTCACTTGTATTTAAGGGTAGCACCCGTGACAGGGGTCCATGTCTATTTTTTAAGTGTTTTTAATCATTTACTGTTTATCTATCCCTTTTTGCACTGTGTCAAATTAAATAAACTAAATACATCAATTGCATACCTGAGTGCTCCCTTACGGGTTACTTTTTCTCTTTTTCACTCATATTACCCACAACCCGTGAGCACCGCCAAACCTTACTTATGAAAAGTTAATAATTTATTTTCTTTGGCTTATGGTGGCGTGAATTTTGCATAAGTAGATGCGAGGTTTTTCTTTCCCACCCCTCCCCCCGCCTTTCCCCCATTTTTTGGAATATATATATATATATATATATATATATATATATATATACATACAGTGTTCGACAAACCTATACATTTGCTCGCCCCGGGCGAGTGGATTTAACCCCCGGGCGAGTAAATATTGGCCCAAGCAGCACACGTTTGGTACTAGGTGGCGAGTAGATTTTTTTGTGTGGCGAGTAGATTTTTTGGTGATTTGTCAACCACTGTATATATATATATATATATATATATATATATATATATATATATATATATATATATATATATATATATATATATATATATATATATATATATGATAAAAAATCACTGGCACTCCAATAGAAATTCAATAATGAATAGGTGCATGTCCCATATAAATAATAAAAGTATACATTACCGCATAGCAGCAAAAAGGGAGACAGCACTCAGGTGAATGAAAATAAATGTATTAAATACAGCACATAACTCCAACGTTTCGATCCCACAGGGGGATCTTCCTCAGGGTGGTGCAACAGACACAGGACAGTGAGTGACTTATATACCCCAACACCCAAGTGACATAAACATCTCCACATCATTAGAAAGCATCATCATCGGGCGACAAAACAGCTGTGCATAATACAATTTAATTAGATCATGCTCCAACTCCATGTCTGTACTCCTATTGGGGAATCCAAATCACATGATCAAACCCAAGCTGTCAGTGTCATTGCATGTAAACAAACTGATGCTGCATCAGCAGGCCCGGTTTTCAAGGCAACAACATGTGTGCTCAACTCTTTAAAGGCAGCAGACACCGGTGGTTGTCATGTGTACTGCACGTGTATACAGTAGATACACCACTGCAAATGTGTATGTGCTCTAGCAGTGATGAATTTACTTCTAAACAGCACCTAAGAATAACAGATACTGGCATGCGTATATCAGTAGAATCCTATGACAGATAGAACCCGCTGTAATCCCAGTCGGGTAACCCATAATAAACCTGTCGGCGTCACATGCTGCATGGATATACATAGGTTGCTAGTTAACCCCTAGTATACCAGTACTGCTAAAGACACAAAGTGCGATCAAATAAAGGAACATACTGTCTGTAGAACTACATAAATATACAATATACGGACCTGCAAAAATGTGGAATAAAGAACACCCAATACACAGTGAGGGTAAAGTGAAGAGAACCGGGAGGGGAAAATAAAATCAATGGAAGAAGCTGAACGACAAGAATATACAAGCTGTAGTAAAATATACTGTATAATAAATGCCTTTTACATAATCATTTTGAACTACGCTGATCCATGTATACATACAGTTGATGTTGAACAGTAATAATTACAAAAAATTACAAAAAACAACCCAAGTTCATGTCCTCATTCAGGCCTTTGGGGGCCATAGAATCCAGTCTGTGAATCATCCTCGCCTCAAGCTGGAGCAAAAGCCTGTGTCTATTTCCTCCCCTGGTTGGAGTATGGGCTTGTACAACGGGCATACAACGAAAGGTGGCTAAGCTGTGCTGTTTAAGCTTAAAGTGCCTTGCCACTGGTAACAGCTTAAGATCATCAGAATTGGTGGGGTCAGCAAGGGCCTTGCGTATTGTGGAACGATGCATTGCTATTCGTTCCTTAAGCATACGCGATGTCTTGCCCACGTAAAGAAGCCCACAGGGGCATTTGATAATGTAGACTACAAATTTTGAGTCACAATTGAGAAAATCCACAATTTTAATTGGATAACCTTTATGCGGATGCATAAAAGTGTTGCCCAGCATTAAATACTGGCAATTTACACAACCTCTACACTTGTGCACCCCCGGAGCTTTTGTTAGCCAGGTCGTTTTCGCTGCATATTTATCCACTGGGTCCGCCTTTATGAGGTAATCCCCCACATTCCGACCCCGCCGATAGCAAAAGAGGGGTGGGGACTCAAAATGTTTTCCGATACGTTTATCATTCGCCAAAATGTGCCAGTTTTGCTTTATACTACGTTGTATCTGGCTTGAGGCAGTACTATATGTTGTTACTATGTGAAACCGATCATTTTCAATGGTTGTCACCGTAGGTTTCAGTAGATCACCCCTTGTTGGTAAACGTGCTTTGGCTAATGCTTGATCAATTTCTGTCCGATCGTAGCCCCTCTCTCTGAAGCGATCTGCCATTTTCTGTAAAGCTGCTTCAACATGCGTAGGATCGCTTGTAATTCTCCGTACCCGGAGCATTTGTGAAAAGGGGAGTCCCCTCTTTAGAGGGGGAGGGTGATGACTCTGAGCGTCTAAGAGAGTATTCTTATCTGTGTCCTTTGTATGTATTCTAGTACACAATACATTATTTTCCTTGTATACCACGGTATCCAGGAACACTATATTAGTGGCACTGTACTGGTACGTGAAGCGTATGTTTGATGGTATGAGATTCACAAAATGAATAAATTCCAACAGATCATGTTCGCCCCCACCCCACAGGAGGAACACATCATCGATGAATCTAGCATAATATAAAATAGACTCAGCGTGTGGAGAATCATGTAGAAGGTGTGTCTGCTCATATGTGTCCATATAGATATTCGCATAAGATGGGGCCATATTAGACCCCATAGCAGTTCCCATGAGTTGGAGATAGTACGTCCGTTCGAATCTGAAGTAATTCTTATGTAATATAAGATCTATGAGAGTCATAAGGAACTCTGATGGAGGACCATCTCCTCGGCCGGTACTGTGTAGATGGCTCCTGACAGCTTCCATCCCCTCCTGGTGGGGGATGTTAGTGTACAAGCTTGACACGTCAAGTGTCACAAGCAGGACATCTGTTAAATCCAATGTTAGTGCTGACAGTTTAGTTATGAAGTCCGTAGTATCTTTAATATATGATGACATCTGTAGGACCATAGGCTGTAGGTGAAAATCAACAAACTGTGACAGTGGGTGGCATAGTGATGACCGCGCCGAGATTATTGGTCTACCTGGCGGTGCTATGAGAGATTTATGTACCTTAGGCAAGGTGTAGAGTACAGGCATAATCGGAAAGTCAGTGGTCAAGAATTTAGCCAAATCCTCTGAGATCCAGCCATTATTTAGTCCCATTGTGATAATTGAATCCACCTCACGCTTATATACCGCTGTAGGATCTGCGGTTAGCTTTTTATAATGGTCCTGGTGGGCGAGTTGACCCAGAATCTCATTGCGGTAATAGGAGTATGGCATTATTACAATGCCTCCCCCTTTGTCCGCAGGCTTGATGATAATTTCCCTTCTGTTGTTAAGGGATCTTAATGCCAGACGCTCACTCTTGGTGAGATTGTGATAGCTAATCTGACGGTTCATAACTCGTGGTTTAGTATTTGATTCAACCAGTCCCATGAAGGTGGAAATGCTATGATTAGTAATCTGCGGATCAAAAACACTTCTGGGTCTGAATTTCTTAGTATCCGAATAGACGCTCAATCCTCTGCCAGTGGTAGCAGACTCATCTCTCTTGCAGAAAAAGTCTTTCAATTTCAGCTGACGGTGCATCCTGTATAGGTCTACTTCCCAGTCAAAGGGCTGTTGTGCGTTAGTGGGAACAAAAGAGAGCCCTTTATGGAGTACCGCCACCTCTGCCGGGGTGAGGGTATAGTCCGATAAATTAAAGATTACCGATTCTGTGTTCTTCCCCTCGCCCCTTTCGTCTTCGACTCTCGTGGTAGAGACCTTTGATTTCCAACCGCCCCTCCGGATTGGTCCCCGGCGTCTGAATCTGGTAACGGTGGTTTCTTGCCGAGATTCTGTGGTTTTGCTAAAAAAGGTTCAGTAGTGGTGTTGTCCTGGGTGTCAGATAGGTCCGTGTCACTGGTATTATATCTTGACCCTCCAAAAGCTGCCTTTCTGGATTTGGAATAGTATCTCCTTTGCCCTGGTCTACCCTGAGTGCTGTCACTAAGCCCCAAAAGCCATTTATACACTTTGCGTTCTTTATAATCAGATTTGACCTGCTTCAACTTATCCCGTTTGTATTTGATAAGGTTGGCCCTGTGTAGGTCAACTGCGGTCTGGAGTTTGTCAATCCAATTAGTTGAAGAGTCTGATTCCAGAATGTGTCCGTGTTTGTCCTTGATGTCAGCAATGTCCTGTTTAATTTTCGTTATTTCCTTCGTGGACTGTTCAATAACCAGCAGGGTCAGGTCAAAGGAGCATTTATTTAAAATGGCCACCCACTTCTTACAGAATTCCGGATCCGTGCGTCCAATCGTAGGTTGGTTTTTTATCCGAAAACCACGGGGAAGGAGTTTCTCCTTGTGGTAATGAGATAGCGTTACAGCATGAAGGTAGAAATCCACTTCTCTCTTCTTTAAACGTATTAGATCATTATAAACATCAGAGGGTTTCTCCGGTCCAAAAACAGCATCAACTGATTCTGTATAGCGTATTTTGGCTACATCTGCATCCGTGTAGCCTAATGTTTCAGAAAGGTCAGCAAATATTTCAGCTGCGTCAGCAAATTCTTCCATATCTAACAGTCCTGAGCCTCAAAGTAGTGGTATATAATCAATAATGAAAAAGCAGCTGATAAGCCGTAATGTACACACTATGGGTGCACAGTGCATAAATAGAATATGTGATAAAAAATCACTGGCACTCCAATAGAAATTCAATAATGAATAGGTGCATGTCCCATATAAATAATAAAAGTATACATTACCGCATAGTGCTGTCTCCCTTTTTGCTGCTATGCGGTAATGTATACTTTTATTATTTATATGGGACATGCACCTATTCATTATTGAATTTCTATTGGAGTGCCAGTGATTTTTTATCACATATTCTATTTATGCACTGTGCACCCATAGTGTGTACATTACGGCTTATCAGCTGCTTTTTCATTATTGATTATATACCACTACTTTGAGGCTCAGGACTGTTAGATATGGAAGAATTTGCTGACGCAGCTGAAATATTTGCTGACCTTTCTGAAACATTAGGCTACACGGATGCAGATGTAGCCAAAATACGCTATACAGAATCAGTTGATGCTGTTTTTGGACCGGAGAAACCCTCTGATGTTTATAATGATCTAATACGTTTAAAGAAGAGAGAAGTGGATTTCTACCTTCATGCTGTAACGCTATCTCATTACCACAAGGAGAAACTCCTTCCCCGTGGTTTTCGGATAAAAAACCAACCTACGATTGGACGCACGGATCCGGAATTCTGTAAGAAGTGGGTGGCCATTTTAAATAAATGCTCCTTTGACCTGACCCTGCTGGTTATTGAACAGTCCACGAAGGAAATAACGAAAATTAAACAGGACATTGCTGACATCAAGGACAAACACGGACACATTCTGGAATCAGACTCTTCAACTAATTGGATTGACAAACTCCAGACCGCAGTTGACCTACACAGGGCCAACCTTATCAAATACAAACGGGATAAGTTGAAGCAGGTCAAATCTGATTATAAAGAACGCAAAGTGTATAAATGGCTTTTGGGGCTTAGTGACAGCACTCAGGGTAGACCAGGGCAAAGGAGATACTATTCCAAATCCAGAAAGGCAGCTTTTGGAGGGTCAAGATATAATACCAGTGACACGGACCTATCTGACACCCAGGACAACACCACTACTGAACCTTTTTTAGCAAAACCACAGAATCTCGGCAAGAAACCACCGTTACCAGATTCAGACGCCGGGGACCAATCCGGAGGGGCGGTTGGAAATCAAAGGTCTCTACCACGAGAGTCGAAGACGAAAGGGGCGAGGGGAAGAACACAGAATCGGTAATCTTTAATTTATCGGACTATACCCTCACCCCGGCAGAGGTGGCGGTACTCCATAAAGGGCTCTCTTTTGTTCCCACTAACGCACAACAGCCCTTTGACTGGGAAGTAGACCTATACAGGATGCACCGTCAGCTGAAATTGAAAGACTTTTTCTGCAAGAGAGATGAGTCTGCTACCACTGGCAGAGGATTGAGCGTCTATTCGGATACTAAGAAATTCAGACCCAGAAGTGTTTTTGATCCGCAGATTACTAATCATAGCATTTCCACCTTCATGGGACTGGTTGAATCAAATACTAAACCACGAGTTATGAACCGTCAGATTAGCTATCACAATCTCACCAAGAGTGAGCGTCTGGCATTAAGATCCCTTAACAACAGAAGGGAAATTATCATCAAGCCTGCGGACAAAGGGGGAGGCATTGTAATAATGCCATACTCCTATTACCGCAATGAGATTCTGGGTCAACTCGCCCACCAGGACCATTATAAAAAGCTAACCGCAGATCCTACAGCGGTATATAAGCGTGAGGTGGATTCAATTATCACAATGGGACTAAATAATGGCTGGATCTCAGAGGATTTGGCTAAATTCTTGACCACTGACTTTCCGATTATGCCTGTACTCTACACCTTGCCTAAGGTACATAAATCTCTCATAGCACCGCCAGGTAGACCAATAATCTCGGCGCGGTCATCACTATGCCACCCACTGTCACAGTTTGTTGATTTTCACCTACAGCCTATGGTCCTACAGATGTCATCATATATTAAAGATACTACGGACTTCATAACTAAACTGTCAGCACTAACATTGGATTTAACAGATGTCCTGCTTGTGACACTTGACGTGTCAAGCTTGTACACTAACATCCCCCACCAGGAGGGGATGGAAGCTGTCAGGAGCCATCTACACAATACCGGCCGAGGAGATGGTCCTCCATCAGAGTTCCTTATGACTCTCATAGATCTTATATTACATAAGAATTACTTCAGATTCGAACGGACGTACTATCTCCAACTCATGGGAACTGCTATGGGGTCTAATATGGCCCCATCTTATGCGAATATCTATATGGACACATATGAGCAGACACACCTTCTACATGATTCTCCACACGCTGAGTCTATTTTATATTATGCTAGATTCATCGATGATGTGTTCCTCCTGTGGGGTGGGGGCGAACATGATCTGTTGGAATTTATTCATTATGTGAATCTCATACCATCAAACATACGCTTCACGTACCAGTACAGTGCCACTAATATAGTGTTCCTGGATACCGTGGTATACAAAGAAAATAATGTATTGTGTACTAGAATACATACAAAGGACACAGATAAGAATACTCTCTTAGACGCTCAGAGTCATCACCCTCCCCCTCTAAAGAGGGGACTCCCCTTTTCACAAATGCTCCGGGTACGGAGAATTACAAGCGATCCTACGCATGTTGAAGCAGCTTTACAGAAAATGGCAGATCGCTTCAGAGAGAGGGGCTACGATCGGACAGAAATTGATCAAGCATTAGCCAAAGCACGTTTACCAACAAGGGGTGATCTACTGAAACCTACGGTGACAACCATTGAAAATGATCGGTTTCACATAGTAACAACATATAGTACTGCCTCAAGCCAGATACAACGTAGTATAAAGCAAAACTGGCACATTTTGGCGAATGATAAACGTATCGGAAAACATTTTGAGTCCCCACCCCTCTTTTGCTATCGGCGGGGTCGGAATGTGGGGGATTACCTCATAAAGGCGGACCCAGTGGATAAATATGCAGCGAAAACGACCTGGCTAACAAAAGCTCCGGGGGTGCACAAGTGTAGAGGTTGTGTAAATTGCCAGTATTTAATGCTGGGCAACACTTTTATGCATCCGCATAAAGGTTATCCAATTAAAATTGTGGATTTTCTCAATTGTGACTCAAAATTTGTAGTCTACATTATCAAATGCCCCTGTGGGCTTCTTTACGTGGGCAAGACATCGCGTATGCTTAAGGAACGAATAGCAATGCATCGTTCCACAATACGCAAGGCCCTTGCTGACCCCACCAATTCTGATGATCTTAAGCTGTTACCAGTGGCAAGGCACTTTAAGCTTAAACAGCACAGCTTAGCCACCTTTCGTTGTATGCCCGTTGTACAAGCCCATACTCCAACCAGGGGAGGAAATAGACACAGGCTTTTGCTCCAGCTTGAGGCGAGGATGATTCACAGACTGGATTCTATGGCCCCCAAAGGCCTGAATGAGGACATGAACTTGGGTTGTTTTTTGTAATTTTTTGTAATTATTACTGTTCAACATCAACTGTATGTATACATGGATCAGCGTAGTTCAAAATGATTATGTAAAAGGCATTTATTATACAGTATATTTTACTACAGCTTGTATATTCTTGTCGTTCAGCTTCTTCCATTGATTTTATTTTCCCCTCCCGGTTCTCTTCACTTTACCCTCACTGTGTATTGGGTGTTCTTTATTCCACATTTTTGCAGGTCCGTATATTGTATATTTATGTAGTTCTACAGACAGTATGTTCCTTTATTTGATCGCACTTTGTGTCTTTAGCAGTACTGGTATACTAGGGGTTAACTAGCAACCTATGTATATCCATGCAGCATGTGACGCCGACAGGTTTATTATGGGTTACCCGACTGGGATTACAGCGGGTTCTATCTGTCATAGGATTCTACTGATATACGCATGCCAGTATCTGTTATTCTTAGGTGCTGTTTAGAAGTAAATTCATCACTGCTAGAGCACATACACATTTGCAGTGGTGTATCTACTGTATACACGTGCAGTACACATGACAACCACCGGTGTCTGCTGCCTTTAAAGAGTTGAGCACACATGTTGTTGCCTTGAAAACCGGGCCTGCTGATGCAGCATCAGTTTGTTTACATGCAATGACACTGACAGCTTGGGTTTGATCATGTGATTTGGATTCCCCAATAGGAGTACAGACATGGAGTTGGAGCATGATCTAATTAAATTGTATTATGCACAGCTGTTTTGTCGCCCGATGATGATGCTTTCTAATGATGTGGAGATGTTTATGTCACTTGGGTGTTGGGGTATATAAGTCACTCACTGTCCTGTGTCTGTTGCACCACCCTGAGGAAGATCCCCCTGTGGGATCGAAACGTTGGAGTTATGTGCTGTATTTAATACATTTATTTTCATTCACCTGAGTGCTGTCTCCCTTTTTGCTGCTATGCGGTAATGTATACTTTTATATATATATATATATATATATATATATAATATTTATATATATATACCTGTATATTCATTTGCATGTCTTAGACAGGTCTAAGACATGCAAATGAATATACAGGAATATTTACAGTTGCTTTATGCTTTACTGTGGAGGGTTTTAGTCACTTTTTTTTACCCACCATAACCTTAATAATTGTGGTGATTACCGACTCTTATCTCATTCGAACAAATGCTAGCAACCAACCTCACACTGATGATACACATCAAGGTTGAAACATGTCTGTGAGTGGGTTTACTGGCTTTGCATCTCCCAAGCCCTTCCTTAAAAGCTGTGTTTAAAGGAGCATGCATTGGCTAAGGGTTGCTCATATAATGTGAGCATGAGATAAAAGGTGGCACTGTGTGCACATTTGCATGTCATTTCCCAGAATCCCTTGCTGCAGTTGAAGTGCTGTGTGCTGGGTGATAATGGTGAAAGACAAGGTTGCAGACCTGTCTAAGACATGCAAATGAATATACAGGAATATTTACAGTTGCTTTATGCTTTACTGTGGAGGGTTTTAGTCACTTTTTTACCCACCATAACCTTAATAAAATATACATATATATATATAACAAATTGGAATAGCGCCTTAGGAAGCTTGATAAGGATAAATCAGCTGTGTAAATCAGATAGAGTTAACAAGGCTATTGGCTATATATATATATATATATATATATATATATATATATATATATATATATAGTCAAATAGATATATATACATGTACATATAATATACATATACATATAATATACATATACATATAATGTGTGTGTATATAAAGGTGTCTATGTCTAACTATGTATATTATATCAATGTTGCTTAATGAGCACACAGTGTTATTTGAATTTAATTATGCAACTTTGATGTGCCATTATAATTGTATAAGCATGAACTAAAGTTTTGTTTCATGAGAATATAATGTAGCTTTATACAATGAGATCACCTTATTATTACAGCAAGCTTGTTGTGGGAGAATAACTAGGCGTACAAATTCTCTTTTATATTTTTACCTTGAAAAAATAAAAAATATATTCTCTGTGTACTCATTTGCATGTCATTTCCCAGAATCCCTTGCTGCAGTGGAAGTGCTGTATGCTGGGTGATAATGTTGAAAGGCGGGGTTGCAGACCTGCCTAAGACATGCAAATGAGCATACAGTTGTATTTCCATTTGCTATATGCTTTGCTGTGGAGGGTTTTTGTCACTTTTTACTCACCATAACTTAACTCAGTATGGTAAACCCCATTCTTATTGCTTCTTTGCATAGCCAGTTAACCAACTCCACACTGATGAGACCCATTAAGGTCGAAACAGCTGTCTGTGGGTGGGTTTTCTGGCTGTGCATCTTAACCCAGGCTGTGCTCAAAGCTGTGACCATGCAGCAAGCTTAAACCTATAGGGAACCATGTTAAAAATGGTATTTGAAGCAAAAAGTGGCACTGTGTGCTCATTTGCATGTCATTTCCCAGAATTCCTTGCTGCAGTGGAAGTTCTGTATGCTGGGTGATAATGGTGAAAGGCGGGGTTGCAGACCTGCCTAATACATGCAAATGAGCATACAGTTATATTTCCATTTGCTATATGCTTTGCTGTAGATGGTTTTTGTCACTTTGTTTACTCACCATAACTTAACTCAGTGTATATATATACACGCACGCACGCATGCACGCACTGGGAGTGGGTGCTGTAGGCAGGATCCCCTGGTTTGTCCCCCCTCTGGGACACATAACTATACCCTGAGCTGCTGCTCAATGCTCTTTTTGTGACACTGCTTTTTATGCATAGTAGGATAGTGCTGCACACTCTACTAGCTTGAGGACTTTGCTACATGACAGTTATACAGTTACTCTTTCTCTCCACAGCATTGCATTTATGTTTTGCCTTGTTGAGTACACTAGAGGACTTTTACCCCTACTCCAAGTGTAGTGGTTTATTATATGGAGTAACTCTGGTCTCAGTCCTTTTCTTCATATTACTTTGTGGGAGGTATATGCATAATCACTTTCCTTTTGCTTCAGACTTATATTGTCTGTGATTTCTCATGTGAGATACTGTGTCCTATTTTGACTTTTATGCTAGTGAGCTATTGCTGTGGCTTAGGTATGCCTTTTTTTAAATATTCTATGCTATCTTTTATTATGTTTTGTGACCGTTAATAAATAAATTTGTATTTTCAATATCTCACATGGTATACCGGAGTGCTATAATTTTTGGCTTCTTTTTCCTTTTGCTTACACACACACACACACACACACACACACACACACACACACACACACACACACACACACACACACACACACACACACACACACACACACACACACACACACACACACACACACACACACACACACACACACACACACACACACACACACACACACACACACTGAGACAGTGTGTGTATATATATATATATATATATATATATAAAATATTTATATATATATATATACCTGTATATTCATTTGCATGTCTTAGACAGGTCTAAGACATGCAAATGAATATACAGGAATATTTACAGTTGCTTTATGCTTTACTGTGGAGGGTTTTAGTCACTTTTTTTTACCCACCATAACCTTAATAATTGTGGTGATTACCGACTCTTATCTCATTCGAACAAATGCTAGCAACCAACCTCACACTGATGATACACATCAAGGTTGAAACATGTCTGTGAGTGGGTTTACTGGCTTTGCATCTCCCAAGCCCTTCCTTAAAAGCTGTGTTTAAAGGAGCATGCATTGGCTAAGGGTTGCTCATATAATGTGAGCATGAGATAAAAGGTGGCACTGTGTGCACATTTGCATGTCATTTCCCAGAATCCCTTGCTGCAGTGGAAGTGCTGTGTGCTGGGTGATAATGGTGAAAGACAAGGTTGCAGACCTGTCTAAGACATGCAAATGAATATACAGGAATATTTACAGTTGCTTTATGCTTTACTGTGGAGGGTTTTAGTCACTTTTTTACCCACCATAACCTTAATAAAATATATATATAACAAATTGGAATAGCGCCTTAGGAAGCTTGATAAGGATAAATCAGCTGTGTAAATCAGATAGAGTTAACAAGGCTATTGACCAAAAAATCACCAAAAGGGCGAATTTGTGAAAAAACAACTGAAATCTATAGCAAAAATAAAAAATATGAAACATAAAAAATTAAATAAAAAATAAAATAAAAACCAGATGTCTGTTGAAATTCCAAAAAATGTACTTAGTCCACTGGAGTTTTGCTTCCCGTATATAAGGATCACCAAATCCCAAGGATATCTGCAGAAAACAAGAAGAAAAAACAGGCGCACTCCTAGTGTGATAAAGTATAAAAAATTATTTATGGGATTGTAAAATATAAAAAGCGCACTCACAAACAGAGTAAAAATAATAGCATTTATGAGATATACTCAATCGCCTTGAAGCTGTGAAGGGAATGTATCAGCCTGTCCTGTTGGTGCCACCTCTGGTGTATCCGTTGGTTCAGCAAGGTGCACTGGAGCCACCGCAGCCAGATGATGTAATAATCAGCAACACGGTCAGAGACCCCCTCCAGATACACCTCCCACAGCTCTCACTGCTCACCAGCAGGCAACTGCAAAACCGGAAGCGACAGCAGTCCAAAGCAAAATAGCAACAGCTCCAAGGTACTCTCTCCGTTCGTGCAGTAATGTCAGCCACAAACTCGCCTCTTTGGGAAACGTCCTATGCTTTTCGTCACTAAGGACTTCGTCAGGGGTTGAATTCAATGGTCAAAAGGGGCGTCCTTTATATCACCTTTACTGTTGTGATTGGCCAGTACGGATGGTGGGCGGGTACTTTCAATTTCACAAATTTAACCCTGTTTCATTGCTGGACAACATTACACATGACAATCATAAAGCACTAGAGCCTATTTGTAAGCAGTTTAAACATATTCCTACTAACAATTAAAAACGAATAGCTCGGTGTGTCCCTCGGCAGCACTGGGTTCAGGTTGTTGCCTGCTTCACCCCCTGCACACCTGTTGATTCGTGAGTGTGTGGCCAGCGGCGGTTTCCGGCATCGTGGAGCTCTAAGAGGCAGAGCTGTGTTATCCCTCTGCCAGGCTCTGGTTCCGGACAGTGACACTGTGCTTCCCATTATCAGCTTTGCTGTAAGTAGGGTTTCAATTTTATCCCTACCGGTTGCCAATGCTTTATAAGTGTCTTTTGCCCAACAATCAAGTGTTTGTTGTTTTTATATTTATTTTTATTCATCGCATTAAAATTGCAATCATTTCTTGTAAACCTTATCAGTGATTTTTTGTTTTTAGTTGCACTATGATCTTTTTCTCTTTTCTTCTTTGTTGTTGTCTTATTTGTTTGTTTGTCGTTCTATGAGACTTCATTGAAGACACTGCCTTGGATCTCATCCCAGCCACATTGGACTCTATTCGGTCAAGCTATATTTTTATTTTTTTTTGGAGGCACCGGTTTATGTGTTTTTATTGTCTATATTGGTCTGTGTGGACCTTTTTTTCCTGGCAGCCCCCACTTTAAAATTAAAGTGTGTACTTATATTATGTTAGTCACGTAACTGTCACTAATTGTTAATTTTTGCATTAGCGCTGTTCCCACTGCCCTTCCCTTTTAGATGAAGGAACAACATACAAACAATAAATC
This sequence comes from Ascaphus truei, assembly GCF_040206685.1. Lineage (NCBI taxonomy): Eukaryota > Metazoa > Chordata > Amphibia > Anura > Ascaphidae > Ascaphus > Ascaphus truei. The sequence goes on from NC_134488.1 coordinate 139,431,035, forward strand.
TTAAAAGGACAGAGATGAAATATTGGATACATCCAAAAATAAACTATATATAGAAGTAAAAGAATAACACATTAAATAAGCACAGAAAAATCTCATTGGAGCAACACACAAGCATAATAAAAATCATAAGAGAAATGCATGACCTGTGAATAAAAAAAAAGAAAAAAGGGGAGGGGGTGGAGGGGAAAGTAAAATGAAAAAAAAAACGGGGGGGAAAGAGGGGGGAAGGGAGGTGGGAAATGGAACAGGGAATTGGAAAAGGGGAAGGGGTGAAGGAAAAAGGGGAGGGGAAAGAGAAATATGGAAAGGAAGGAATAACAATAAAATACATAATATAGGGGATAAAATAACATTTTTAGCCTACAGCACCTGGTATTCCCAGGCAGTCTCCCATCCAAGTACGAACCAGGCCCAACCCTGCTTAGCTTCTGAGATCAGGCAAGATCGGGCACATTCAGGGTGGTGTGGCCGTAGGTAAATAATGTACCAAATAATATAGCAAATTATATACCAAATAATATATCATTAATAACCATTAGAATAATCATAAACTGGAGAAAGCAGAATCAGAGACAGAAAAAACCTCAGGACCGATGGGGGTCACAACTCCCCAAAAACGTACAAAAAACCTTTGTGTCAAAGTATGTGTAATCATAGGCATAGACCTAATGTGTCTATACTATTAATTAATAATAATAATGATATTAATAATATATGCACTTTCCACCTGTTATGTCTATATGGGCCAAAGGAGCACCTATACTAAAACCAACCAAACTGAGATGAGACAACTATCAATGAGGGGACAGGAAAACCCATCCAAACCAGACCTCAGAGATGTACCTCAAAACATGTTGGTACCATAACACTAAACAACAGTGCTAACATCAATATGATCATTCAATCCACACGGATGTAATGTACCTAGTACATACATCCAATATGTCTCACGCGTACATAATTTCTTAAATCTATCACCTCCCAATATAGTAGAAGGAATGGATTCAATACCCAAAACTGAAAAACTACATGGATTTTTATTATGTTTACTAATGTAGTGTCGTGATAAACTGTGCATGGTAAACCCACGTATGACATTTCTCCTATGTTCTAGGAACCGTGTGCCTAAAGTTCTTGATGTTCTACCAATATATATATAATATATTGCGTGCACAGTTAAAGAAAATATATATTATGGTCTGTAACTGTTTCATACGCTCATAATATATATTTTCTTTAACTGTGCACGCAATATCTTATATATAATGTATACCCTGCTCATTTATGTAACTGTACTTGTAACCATGTATTATTTGTTTTACTCTGTGCCCAGGACATACTTGAAAACGAGAGGTAACTCTCAATGTATTACTTCCTGATAAAAATATTTTATAAATAAATATATTGGAGACCACATTCACATGATATAAGATATATCACAAATGTACTTAGGCAATCGATGTAATCATTAACCTTATAAGTTATACCATTTGAAAATGATGTAAATGCATCTTTTTTATTTATGTGTCTACAGGTAATGCAACGATTCCTATTACATGAAAAATTGCCGTTATCTCTCATTTTGGTATTTTTATTTCTGTTTTCATTACAAAAGTAGGTAGTAGAATCCTTCAGCCTACTGGGGGCAATGATGGCATTTAGAGATCTTGCTTTTTTTTTTGAATTATGGGTACATGAACAGGCATCAGAGGCCCAATAATCGGATCATTTCGAATAATTCCCCAATGTTTCTTAAACACATTTTTTATACTGTAAGCTGAATGATTGTACTGAGTAATAAATGTGGGAGTGGACTGATAACTTGTTTTCTCATTTTTTCTCGACATAGTTTTTGTCTTGGAATTCATCAGTAGGTCAACCCGGTCTGATGTTTCAGCATCCTTAAATGCTTGTTCAACTATTTGCATATTATAGCCTTTCTCCTGGAATTTATCCATCAAGAAATGACCTTGATGTTTAAAGTCCAGGACGCTTGAGCAATTGCGTCGTACTCTGTAGAACTGGCTCTTAGGCACATTATCGAGCCATTTTTTGTAGTGATTACTACTATATTGGAGAAAGCAGTTTGCTGACACTGGTTTAAAGTGAGTTTTGCTTTGAATTGTCATATCACTCATATCAATAAACAAATCAAGATCTAGGAATGTAATCGCATCCTGGCTGATGATGTGTGCAAATTTAAGTCCCATCAAATTATCATTGAAAGAAGTAAGTATGTGATCTAATACGTGACTCTCCCCATCCCAAATAATAAGGATATCATCAATGAAGTGACCATAGAATACCAAGCCCGCCCCCATCCGTGCGTTCCCCCAAACATGGAGGTCCTCCCACAACCCCATGAAGAGGTTGGCAAAACTGGGAGCAAACTTGGTACTCATGGCCGTTCCACACACCTGTAGATAAAATGTGTTGTCAAAAGAAAATAATTGTGACATAAAATAAATCTAATGCAGAATAGAATAAACTCCCGTTGTGCCGGGTGTAGTGATGTGTCTTTTGTAAGAAAGTGTTCAATAGCCTTAACCCCCTTAGTGTGATCTATAGAAGTATATAGTGAACTCACATCACACGTGGCCTAGCAAAATGTGTCCTTCCAGGCAATGCTGGAGGTGGAATTAATGACATGCAAGGTGTCCCTAATGTATGATCTCAGTTGTTGTACCCTGTGCTTTCTGAAGAAGAGAGAAGTATTCCAACTGATATATTTTAACTGGATCATCAGCCAGGACTTGATACGATGAATGGAGCCTGTATCTCCTGAAGTAGGGGGTCCTCGGACCTGAAACCAATGCTGTTCAGCTCCGGAGACCCCCTGCTCATGTACACTATTATTCAAATGTATTTATTTAGTGTACGATCGCCTGTAACAGTCTAGCATGGAGATGGCAAAACTCCATGCAAATGTTACATGCAGCTTTTTTTTCTATCAGCTAGCGAACGTGAAGTTTCAGAACGCTAGCAGGGGAAAAACAAACAAACCGTACGCTATGGGTGTTTTGAGTGCGTACGTTAAAAAATGAGCACAAGGCCTTAGTGAATCGCATCCCTGGCCTCACTTTTTAATCGACGCAAACACATGAACTTAGTGCATAGCCCCCTATATATCTATATCTATATACACACACACACACACACACACACACACACACTCTCTCTCTCTCTCTCTGTATGTATAGATATATAGATATATAGATATATAGATACAGAGAGAGTATATGTATATATATATGTATATATATATATATATATATATATATATGTGTGTATATATATAAACACACACACACACACATATATATACAGTGTTCGACAAATCACCCAAAAATCTACTCGCCGAACAAAAAATCTACTCTCCACCTAGCCCCGCCCCCAGACCCGCCCCCAGACCCGCCCCCAGACCCGCCCCCAGACCCGCCCCCAGACCCGCCCCCAGACCCGCTTTAAAAAAAAAAATTCCTTGTAAGAACAACATTCATTTTTGACATTAGTTTATTTATTGTATTACATTATACTACAATTAGTCCTTGTTACGTGTGTGTGTGTGTGTCTAAATGTTCCTGAACCCCATAACTAGTGCCTGGACGCCCCTGCGTCACAATATCTAAAGCAGCAATCCGCCTGGAATCTTACCTGATCCGCAGTCCCTCAATGTCCAGGTACCTCATTCCCGCAATGTTATACATTGGAGGGGAGGTGTTCCCTACCTGTCTTCTGGGTTAGGGGGGATTCCGATGTCTTCCGTGTGAAGCTCTAGAGTTAGATCTGGAAGAAAGCAGTATAGGTTATTGTATAGGGCAGTGTCATGGGAGAGGGGGTTTGGCCCGGTATTAAAGGGGTTACACCCCATTTGGCCATCCCCTGCTCTCACTTGGGAAGCAAGGGGTTAACTGGACTGCGGTCCAGTAATGTGTTTTTTTCCCTGCTTCAGCACCCAAATGTGTATTCCCCTGTAAATATGTATTGTTCCCATTCCAGTGTCTGCACCAACACACACTGGGATTGATGTGGGAGGGAAAGGGTTAATAGTTAAGGAGTGATTATAGCCCTTTGTTCCATTTTCCCGCCTTTGCAGGCTCCATTTTGCAGTTTCTCCATAGGTCGCCTTTGTGGCTCAATACAATCCTATGGAGATTCTGGCGATTTGGGCCCGTTTCTTTAGAAGACCTGCAGGTGGCACCCGAGAGGAGGAGCAGCGGTTCCCCATTGTAAGTCAATGAAGCCATTCATTTCAATGAGGATTCCTCGATGCCGAACTCCAGGAACGGGTTGGCAGCCATCCAAACCGCAGACCGCAGACCGCAGAAGCGGATACCTTGTCTAAAAAAGAGCTTTGATCACTCTCCGGTCAAGTTCAATCACAATTGGCGTGGGAAACTTAGGTTATAGGGAACCCAGGAATAAAATTATTTTTGCCCCTAGACCCTAGGAACCCCCACACTCGACTACCACCGGGTCCGGGAATGAAGGACCCCCGTAAGAGGTCGCGCTCACCACGAGGGTCGCGCCATTGACTCTAATGGGAGCGGAGGTCCCATTGAATCCTATGGCGGCGCCGGCCCATGCATTTCCTATGGCGGCGCCAGCCATATTGATTCTAATGGGGGAGCGTGGGATTAGAAAAACATACAAGAATAAAAAAACAATAAAATTACTGTGGTTACAACAATATTGCTGGGGGTTGGTGAAATTACTGAATACACTTACACGGCCATGTGCAAGCGGACACGGTATATGGTTTCTTTAAGCAATTCCAGTCACTTCCAACATCAGGTTATGGTGGTTCAGAGGGTTTTGAAATAAATATATAAATATATCTGTACTCACACGGCCGAGTGTGAGTCCTTGCAGGAAATTGGTAACTTTGGGGTTAAATTAACCCATCCGCATCTCCCCCCAGTGTGGACTCTTCTTCAATTGCAACCAGCATGGGGTTCTAACCCCGGTCTTGGGCATCAGATGGGGACTCTCCCCAGCGGTGGTAATAGGGGAGGGTAGTTGGAGAAAGTGAGGCACGTTGTCAGTGGGGTTTAAAACAAATTTATTAGTTTAAAAGCAATTGATAAAACAGGACTCACATACATACATAGAGGTTGGACCCCTGGCCTCCTCGTGCAGTCCAGGATACAGTGTAGGCAGCCGTTTTTGCCGATCACGCGTCCGTGATGCAGGAGAAAAAAAAACCTTTCCTCCTTGGCTGCAATGGCTGCTTGGTCGATCCGGCTACGGGAGCCACGTTGGGTCAAATTCAGCTGGGACTTAGAGCTACGCATTTCGCCGAGTCATCGGCTTCCTCAGGCTCATATGTGCCTCATATGTAAACCCCACTGACAACGTGCCTCACTTTCTCCAACTACCCTCCCCTATTACCACCGCTGGGGAGAGTCCCCATCTGATGCCCAAGACCTGGGTTAGAACCCCATGCTGGTTGCAATTGAAGAAGAGTCCACACTGGGGGGAGATGCGGATGGGTTAATTTAACCCCAAAGTTACCAATTTCCTGCAAGGACTCACACTCGGCCGTGTGAGTACAGATATATTTATATATTTATTTCAAAACCCTCTGAACCACCATAACCTGATGTTGGAAGTGACTGGAATTGCTTAAAGAAACCATATACCGTGTCCACTTGCACATGGCCGTGTAAGTGTATTCAGTAATTTCACCAACCCCCAGCAATATTGTTGTAACCACAGTAATTTTATTGTTCTTTTATTCTTGTATGTTTTTCTAATCCCACGCTCCCCCATTGCTTGTATGTTTCTGTATCTTTATAAGGGCTCTGGATTAACCCTTTCCTGGGGTTGAAGCAGAAGGGAACTTCATGCTGGCTCAAAGCATCTGCCAAAGAGCCGTGGTTTAACTAACTGCCGCATTGTAAGCACATCCTGTATATTAAGCTTAAGGTAAGCGCCAGGTTTTTTCCTATTATATTGATTCTAATGGAGGAAAGCCGCGTGGCTTTGAAACGGCTAAGTCCGAAAGTGTAAAAGTGTAAGCCCATATCTCCGGTTCTGTGAGGACCAGAGGGCTGGGATTTTGGTCGCATGTAGTCACAGCATCAGAATGACTGCATGGCCATTTCCAGCCCTCTCCGATCAACCAGACGGAGTGTGGGCAAATGTAAAATTGTGTTTTTTCCCATTGACTTCAATTGCGGAGTTGCTCCATTGAAAGCCTATAGCGACGGAGCCCATTGATTTCAATAGAAGAGTGAAACGCTGTGATTTCTTTTAGCTATAGTGGAGAATCCTGCATTAAAGTTAATAGGGGATTTTAACTTGTTTTTTGTATCTCCGGTTCTGGGGGTCGTGGAAGGCTGAAACTAGGCCACTATGGCAAAGGTCTTCCGGCATGAGGACCTGGCAAATTTCAGCCCGCTCAGACCCACAGAACGGATTATTTTAATATGTGTAGATATTAAAGAATATTGTACTATATTGTATTGTATTGTATTGTATTGTATTGTATTGTATTGTATGTCTTTATTTATATAGCGCCAAAAGTGTACTCAGCGCTTCACAAAGAATACAGTACAGGGAATTATAATTATACAATAAGTGCAGCAAAATCAGACAATAGGAAAGGAAATCCCTGCCCCGAAGAATTTACAATCTAAGAGGTTTAATGGGAAATTTACAGAGACAGCAGGGGAGGGAGTAAGGGCTGTAGATGGCAGTGCTTGGTCACAATGCGTGGTAGGAGTGTGTGACATTAGCCATGAGGGCAGGCTATTGGGATGCTTCATTTGTGGGGTAAAATTTAAGGAAGGTCAGTGTTAAATGAAAAGGTTAACACCAATTACAGGGGAAGAGGTGGCAGGGAGGCATGAGTGAGATCAGGTGTGTATGTCTGGCTTCAGGCTTAGGGAAGATCCCCAGCAGCAGGAAGGAGTAGATAGAGGGTGTGAATAGAGGATTAGTGTATGTGTTTTTTATTGAGGGGTAAAGAAGTTGTTGGGAGAGAGGTGTATAAATAATGGTGCAGTGGGGAGTGGAGATGTTGTAGAGAACAGAAATGTTCACAAAGGAGTGAGGAAACAGTAAGCAGAAAAAGAAATAGGGAGGTCATAGTGAGATGCAGGAGGAGAGAGTTCCAAGGTACTGGAGGATACAAGTGTACAAATAAATCACAGATGTTAAAAGTTAATGTCTCACAGTGGCAACGTTGTAATGCAGAGTCCAGATCTTCCTCCAATCTTCACCTCCAAATTCAACTCCAAAATTAACTCTTGTAGACACTTTTGATGTACACTTATGATGTGACGCTTTTGATGTTACACAGCCTTATGGCTAAACAGCCATGCTACAGTGACTTAAGTACCTTATTCACATGCATTTGACTAACACATAAGGGAGAGGTTTGTCTAATCAACTCAGACTTACAAAATAGTTAATTAGATTATCATTTCTCTCAATTGATAGGAATCAGCTCACAAACATACCCCAAAAGCCAATTAAATCTTAATTTCTCTGGTTGGTAGAATGCAGCTCAATGACACATACACCAAAAGACAATTAAATCTAAATTTCTCTGCTTGTTGAGTGAAAATTGTGCCATTGTACAGTGCACACAGTAGACATGTAGCTGTGTAGTGTTAATGTGTGCACTTGTATCATACTTACTGTAGCATGCTGTCTTACTGGGGAATTTGCTTTTGTAAATCAGTCTATTTGAGTAATTAGAAACTATCATACTGGCCAGCCCAACCCTTGTTTTGCTACAGTATATCTAGCATAATTATGATGTTGCAAAAGGACAGAGGAGGAAGTATTAATATGCAAGGGATGCTCTGTTAAAAGTATACATACACGTTTTGACCTAGAGTACTGCCGTTGAATAGAATGGCATGAAATATATATGATGAAACTTGATTTCCAGTTGCATTACAACACTAATCTAGTTAACTGATTACTGTTTGTGGGATAATTATTTCCTACATGTCATTATAAAATCTACCCATTTTCCTGTCTATTGCAAAATCTCAGACGGTTCCATCCTACGACTATATATATATTATATAAAGGTAAAGAGACAAAGGCATGTATTAAAGTACACAAATACTTGCACAAAAAGTCCAATGTTTAGATCCCGGAGAGAGATCTTTATCAATATATCAAGATATATATAGATGGATAGATATCCTGCACTCCAGTGGTGGAGTAGTAATAGCTGGTGCCAAGGTCATAAAAATACACAGCATATAATACCTGAAAGGTAAAGAGACAAAGGCACTCAGCAGTTCAGTTATGAAAAAATGTATTAAAGTACACAAATACTTTCACAAAAATACTGTTTTTCAAGGATGGGATAAAGCCCGGGAAAAGTTACTGGCTCTGCTTTATGTTAATGTTCAGGGGGGAGACAAGTGGTCTACAATAAACCCTCTGATCAAAGGCTGACCACTCTGATTGTGTACAATAGGTCAGAGAAACGCAGAGCCTGATTGGTCTGTAAGTGCCATAATTCACACTTACAGACAAAAGGGTTTCCTGACTACAAAGAAGGCTTTTGATACGGTTTCACACAATAGGTTGGTGTACAAAATAAAGAAAATTGGACTCAGTAATAATATATGCACCTGGATTGAAAACTGGTTAAAGGACAGACAACAGAGGGTTGTCATAAATGGAACTTTTTCAGGTTGGGCTAAAGTCGTGAGTGGAGTACCTCAGGGATCGGTACTGGGCCCCCGTCTTTTTAACTTGTTTATTAATGACCTTGAGGTTGGGATCGAGAGCAAAGTCTCCATCTTTGCTGATGATACTAAATTGTGTAAGGTAATAGAATCAAAGCAGGGTATAATTTCTCTTCAGAAGGACTTTGAGAGACTGGAAACGTGGGCAGGTAAATGGCAGATGAGGTTTAATACAGATAAATGTAAGGTTATGCATTTGGGATGCAAGAATAAAAAGGCGACTTACAAATTAAATGGAGATATATTGGGGGAATCCTTGATGGAGAAGGATTTAGGAGTGCTTGTAGACAGCAGGCTTTGCAATAGTGCCCAATGTAGCTGCAAAAGGCAAACAAGATCTTATCTTGCATCAAATGGGCAAAGGATGGAAGGGAAGTAAACATAATTACGCCCTTTACAAAGCATTAGTAAGACCACACCTTGAATATGGGTGTAACAATTTTGGGCACCAATCCTAAAAAAAGACATTATGGAACTAGAGAGAGTGCAGAGAAGAGCCACCAAATTAATAAAGGGGATGGACATTCTAACTTATGAGGAGAGGCTAGCTAAATTAGATTTATTTACATTAGAAAAGAGGCGTGTAAGAGGGGATAGATAACTGTATACAAATATATTCAGGGACAATACAAGGAGCTTTCAACAGAACTATTCATTCCACGGGCAGTACAAAGGACTCGGGGCCATCCCTTAAGGTTGGAGGAAAGGAAATTTCACCAGCAACAAAGGAAAGGGTTCTTTACAGTAAAAACAAAAGATAAAAACCGGGCGCTTCTCAAAAAATAAGTGAATATTAAATAATTAAATAATTATACGATATACGTGACAGTGTGATTCAATTGATAATCAGTGCACAAATTGTGTTTAGTGACCTCCACCAATGTGTAAAAAATTATATAAATAAAAAAGTGCAATACAATAAGTAAAAAAGCAGCTCTACACCCTTAGGACGGACTGTTCATGTCCAGATGGTTCTTGTGCAGATTTTCAAATTGGAGCGGAGCGCTGGGTGACTCAGGATTATGAAAAAGAAAAATGAATACAATAGTGCAGATGGTATTGGAATAATAATATAAATAAAATAAAATGTTCTCTGTAGTGGTGGTACTCACAGATTGCACTATCAAATATAAGCGTATCAGAGACCCTTCTCTCTCTGATGGGAGCCCTTTAATGGAAATCCCTCAGAGTGGTATGTAGATAACGGAAGCTTGTAATGGAGTGGTTCAATAATTCTCCCAGGGGTATGTGGAGTGATAGAGAGAGAACACACGATAGAGTAGTACAGTCTAAAATTGTATTGGCAGCAATCAACAATTATATGTGTAATACACTCACATTTTGGAAAAAAACTATTTTTGGTTTAATGACACATATTATCTGCAAAAACAGGGCACCGCAATGGGGACGAGGTTCGCACCAAGTTACGCGAATCTATTTATGGGAATCTGGGAGGACGATTTTATATGGTCCAACCAGGAATTTGGTGCGAACCTCGTCTCATGGAATCGTTTCATAGACGATATTCTGTTTGTATGGAGAGGCAGTGTAGAAGAACTTGAAGCTTTTTTCACACATATGGGAGAGAACAATTTGAATCTAAAATTTACTACCAATTGGAGTAAGAAAGAGGTAGAATTCTTGGACTTAACCATTTATGTTGAAAATAATTTAATAAAAACGAAAACATTTTTTAAAAAAGTGGATAGCAATAACTTCATATTAGAAAGCAGCTGCCATAATCCAGAATGGATTCGTAATATCCCGTATGGTCAGTTAAGACGAATCAAAAGAAACTGTACTGATGAACAGATATACCATGAGCAATCTAAGGTCCTGTTGAATAAATTCAAGGAAAGGAAATATAACTCTAACACTATTGATAAAGCTGTCACTAGAGCAGACGTTGTAGACCGCAAAGAAATATTAAGTACGAAAGATAAGAATACAAGCAAAAACGTCAATTTTAATATGGCTTTTCTTACTCAGTACAATAGAGAAGCATCACAGATAAAAAACATAATAGGTAAACACTGGCATATTCTTCAAAATGACGTGATTTTAAAAGATCATATACCTGATAAACCTGTTGTCATCTTTAAAAAAGCTCCAAATCTCAAGAGCAAATTAGCACCGACCACCTTTTTAAAGAAGAAAAATGAGGAGACTAATACATGGCTAGATAAACCAAAAGGTTTCTATGGTTGTTATGCATGCAAAGCATGCACGCATAAACATAAGGATAAATTCAATTTTAAATCTCACACCACTAGTGAAATTTTTAAAATTGAGGGGTACATCAATTGTAAAACGGATTTTGTCATCTACCTTTTAGAGTGTCCTTGCGGTCTCCAATATATAGGACGTACCTCAAGGCCTCTAAAAGTACGGATTTTAGAGCACCTTTTAAATATTAAGAAGGGTATTTTAACACACAATGTCTCCAAACATTTTCATATGTGTCATCAATCAAATCCCAATTTGGTAACTTTCAAAGGTATTGAACATGTCCCAATACACTGGAGGGGGGGCAATAGATTAAACACATTAGCAAAAAGGGAAACCTTTTGGATTCACAAACTACAGACCCTCAGTCCAAAGGGTTTGAATGTTGACATAGACATTGGTGCCTTCTTAATATAATGGTTTGAACACACGTTCTTAATTATATTATTGTTCTTAAAATATTGTCTTTTATAATATTGTTCTTATATAATATGTTTTTTTACTACAATATGGTGTTTTTAGTATGGTAATTTTAATATCCAAATTCTTAACACAATTTCTTTAAGAAAATATGATATTTGTATTTTAGAAAGTATTTGCTTCTAATTTTGTTTATCTTCCTCATCCTATTTAGAACTCCATCACTCATTGCGTCGTTCTTAATATATTTTTCATATATCCTTTTATATACTCCTTTTTACATCATCTTTTGTTTTAAATATTATGAATTAAAATTAACTGTTTTACTTGTTGTAATAGAAATTGTATTAATTGTATCAGATAATATGAAATTCTTATATTGTATGCACTGTTTAACTGACACACATCTCCATTACCAATGATATGCTATATTGAAATCAGCTGATAGGACACCCTGATTAGCTCTATGTCAATTTATGATGGACTATATATATAAGGGAGGACCCATGGGGTTAACCTATTCGATTCCTGAAGAAGCCACAGCGAAACGCGTAGAATCGATCCGCTGTGGGAGGTGATTGTGCTGAGGAAACCGTGAGACAACTGCTGGCAAGCTAGTAGTAGACGGATACACCAGGCAGCCTCTTCCGCCCTGACCTACGACAACACAGGACGTGACGAAGGCACCAGTGACGTATGCGGAAGGGCTCCTCCGCTCCAGGAACCACCGGCGTTCTCCATCCACAGCTGTCCTCTCCCACGAACCATATTGTATCACAAAATGTGAGTGTATTACACATATAATTGTTGATTGCTGCCAATACAATTTTAGACTGTACTACTCTATCGTGTGTTCTCTCTCTATCACTCCACATACCCCTGGGAGAATTATTGAACCACTCCATTACAAGCTTCCGTTATCTACATACCACTCTGAGGGATTTCCATTAAAGGGCTCCCATCAGAGAGAGAAGGGTCTCTGATACGCTTATATTTGATAGTGCAATCTGTGAGTACCACCACTACAGAGAACATTTTATTTTATTTATATTATTATTCCAATACCATCTGCACTATTGTATTCATTTTTCTTTTTCATAATCCTGAGTCACCCAGCGCTCCGCTCCAATTTGAAATTCTTTACAGTAAAGGCAGTTAAAATGTGGAATTCATTACCCATGGAGACTGTGATGGCAGATACAATAGATTTGTTCATATAACGGTTGGACATCTTTTTAGATTGGAAAGGTATACCGGGATATACCAAATAAGTATACATGGGAAGGATGTTGATCCAGGGATTAATCCGATTGCCAATTCTTGGAGTCAGGAAGGAATTAATTTTTCCCCTTAATGGGGTTTTTTGTTTGCCTTCCTCTGGATCAATAAGTAAGTATAGATATAGGATAAAGTATCTGTTGTCTAAATTTAGCATAGGTTGAACTTGATGGACCTACGTATTTTTTCAACCTAATTTACTATGTAACTATGTAACTATACTGTATGCTAGACATTCAGGCGCCCAAAGGTTAAGGTATGGGGCCGGAACTCTATATAAACGAGTGTAAGCCCATTGTCTTTCGTGTCTTTTCGTGATGTCTTCATCTGAACCTGTATTGCTGAATGAATTGCCAATCCTGTAACCTGATTGCTTCATTGTCCAACCCCTAAGTAAGTGTCTATTTTGTCTGTTATTTGTATCATCTTGAGTGTTCACCTTTTTTAAGGAATAAACTATATTTATTATATTTAAGTCGTGTTCAATTCAACCCAGATATTTTGGTGTGTATTATACCCGGTTACTAGCTACCGTGACAGGCTCTATAATAAACTGGTGGCAGAGGTGGGATTGAATTGAACCTGTATTACAGTTTACTGCGGGACTCTGTAATACAGTTGGAACTTGGGTGAATTGCGAGTTCCTAAGGCTAAAGATATTGGACACACAGTGTACAACATATAACACAAGATATGGCAGCACCTCACTGTTCCACTACTTGTGAGAGGCATTGCCTCCAGAACGCAAGTGCCGGCCATCCGTGTGACTGGAGCCGGGCACTGAGACCGGAGGAATGTATCAAGTCGAGAGGGAACCTGCAGCCGGTAGAGCTGAGAGAGAGGCGGCGATCGGTGAGCACGAAACCCGGCAGGCTGAGCTACGATCCACAGCTGCAGCCACTGTAACCACCAAACCGCCTGGAGAGCAGGGAATGGACCCAGCTCCGGAACAGCAGGGACTTGCGGAGGGAGCGGGTGATCTCGGAGACCATGGGAGTCTTGCAGCAGGAGAGGTATCGGCCGTTATGGCGGCCAGTCCATTTTCCATGGAAGTGCTATCACTGATGTCTGCGTGAGGAGAGACGTGGTCCCAGGCGGAGCGGAATGAGCTCCAGAAGCTGGCCATGTCCCGACCTGCTTACCCCCTCCCTGATCCCGGCGCTCGAGCAACTCCGCTCTGGACTCAGCAGCCTCTTGTGGGAGGTAGTCCACCGGCAGCAGAGAAGCTCCGGCATGAGCCCGGCACTCGAGCAACTCTGCCTTGGACTAAGCAGCCTCTTGCGGGGGGTAGTCCACAGGCGGCAGAGGAGTTCCGGCAAGAGCGGTGGTGGAATCTCTGCCAACTAGTGGGCCACATCAAGGCCCGATGCCTGGACCATGCGCAGTGGGGCGAAGAAGCCCCTCAGGGCCAGCGCTCATGAGCTGCGGAAAAGGTGACCAATTTAGCGGCATCCTCCGATCGCTCCTTCGCGGGACATCCCCTGGAGAACCTGGCCGGGCTGCATCGGCAACAGCGGCGGAGAGCGGCGGCAATCCATCTGATCCCGGCGGAGAACAGTGTAGCGGCCATCAGCAGCGGTGCTCGGCAAGCGGTCGGCTTGCTACAGCAAGATGCTGTGGCACCCCTGGCCCGACCTGATATGGTCCGGCCAGTGGAAGTGCTCCCCGGACGCGGGATGCAGGTGGTGGCGGTGGCGGAGGAGAAGCCGCGATTCCGGCAAGCTGACGGAGCCGATTTGATTTGGGGGAGGGTCAGGGTGTGCGGGAGGTGGGTGTTTTGCATTGTTTGGAGGAGTCAACGCTCCTCAGAAGCGACCGGAGCCCCACCATCTATGACGGCGACCCTGTGCCGAAGCCTGGTGCTGTTGCGGCAGTCACCCGGGGCTCGCCCGTAGCGGCGGCGGCAGAAGAGCCGCTATTCCGGCAAAGTGCTGGAGCCCTTTCGGAGAGAGGGAGGGACAAGGGTTGCGGGAGGAGGGTGGTTAACCTTGTTTGAATGGATCCGAGTTACTCCACGAGGACCTGGGACCCATGTCCTGCACCGTTTTCCCTGTGCCGAACACGGGAGCTGTTGCAGCAGTTGCCCGTTGCTTCCAGGCCAAGATGACGCCGGCGGCGGCCACTCCAGTCCCTTTGCAATCGGGACCTACGAAGGCGGTGGTCTCGGCAGGGACCAGCGAGGTAAGCCAGACCCAGTCGCAGACTGACCCTGAATTATTGTTACCTATGACTGTACCTTTTTATTCCCCTGTAGGAGTGACTGGTGGGTGGCAGGAGATAGGGATACCAGGGGAGGGGAAGGAAGGGCTGCTTGTAGGGCAGCTAGGTGTTCCCATTACCCTGGTGGAGCATCAAGGGGGCTCTCAGTTAAGAGCCCCACTGTTGCAGCCTTGCTATGGGCTGGAGGTATTATGGGTTGTGGCAAAGTTAGACCACCCCAGGGTTACCTACCAGCCAGGAGCTAAGGCGGGTGCATCCGCACCGGCAACCCTGAGCTCGTCTCCGGTAATGGGGGCACAGCTTCAGGGAGAGGGGCTAGCCCCGTTAGCACCCAGATCTAGGGTAGGATTGCCTGGGATAGGGTTGGGTGGGCCAGTGGGAACCGGGGAGGAAAGGCAGCAAGTGAGCCAGCTAGATTTCCCCATTACCCTGGCAGAGCATCATGGGGTCTCTCAGTTTAAAGCCCCTCTGTTGTCGCCTGGCTATGGGCTGGGGGTATCAGGGGCAGTGGCAAAGTTAGACCACCCCCAGATTACCTGCCAGCCAGGAGCCAAGGTGGGTGCTTCTGCACCGGTGCCCCTGCGCTCCTCTCCGATAATGGGGAGGCAGTGTCAGGGAGATGGCCTCACTCAGGTGTCCTGAGTATCCAGGTTAGGACTAGCTAGTGAGAAGCGGAGTGAGAGAAGGCTGCAGGTAGGTAGCCAGCACAAGGTCTCAGTAGGAGATGAAAGGCTAGTGGTAGCTGGGGAGGAAAAGCAGCAGGTATGGCAGCTAGAGTTCCCCATTACCCTGGTGGAGCCTCAGCAGGGGTGGCTGTTTTTGGGGCGTGTGCAACGGGTTAATTTATTTTGAAAGTGTGCTGTAATTTGAAGCCTGGAACTTCCCCCCCCCCCCTTTCTCCTGCCTGAGGCAGAGTGGGTGTGGTTGGTTAATTGGCTGGCCTAACACACCTGCAGTGGGTGCGGTTATTTAATTGCTATGGTTTGTGGAAATCAGGGAGTGCAGGTCACCGATGGGTACATAGGAAATATAAAACAAAAATATAGTGCAACTCTGTATACACAAAACCTCTCAAAACAAATGGACTGAGAGGATCAATGAAATAAAAAGGCACAAAGCCTATGTGAAAAATGACCTCTTAACAATAAACAGAGGGATGACTTGATAACATGGGTAAAAAAAGAGAAAAAAGGGGGGGGAAAAACAGCGGGTGTAAAAACACACAGGTGAGAAACACACACTCGGGTGAATAAAAAAATAAAAATGAAAAAGTCTCCTCAATGTGGACAACTATGTGTATGAAAGCTGCACACTGGGATGAGGTTGCAGCAAAATGACCACTGAGACCATAATGGTACGATCAACAAAATATAATCAGGGAGATACAGATACAAATAGTGTAGGCAGGGGGAACTCACAAGACAGCCCCATGCACAGGCATAAGGAGCATAAGTTGCAGCGCAGAGTTGCCCGGGAGTGGAGAGGAGTGAGTGCCGTGTGTGGATTTTTGGGTTTTTATGGCACTGGGACTCCTTTTCTGAGAGGTGCCATCTATATTCTAGGGACGGATTGCACCTCAATGAAGAGGGATCTTCTGTGCTAGGGGGGAGAATGCTAAAAAGGTTGGAGGAGATTTTAAACTAGGATGGAGGGGGGAGGGGAATGAAACAGATAATGAACTAAATGGAATAGAGGAGGATACAAGGTGGTATGGAGGTAGAATGGGGGCAAGTGCGAGTTTGACAAGCAGTGAGACACCCATAGTAAATACAGATAATACTAGAAAACTTCTAAAGACTAAACCAAGTGGGCGCAGAAAGGAAGGAGCAGATAAGATAATAGTACAGACTGAAAAAAAACTTAAATACATGCTTGCTAATTTAAATGCATGCATGCTTGCTAAAGCCACTTAATGGGGTGCCGGTATCCCTCTGCTTTGTTTACATTCCGCGGTCACGTGATCGGGACATTAAATGCAGAGGGATACCGGCACCTCATAAAGGGGCCTGTATCTCGGGAAGTAGGGGGTCCCCGGACCTGAAACCAATGCGGTTCAGCTCCGGAGACCCCCTGCACATGTACACTATGAGTAAAAGTGGTTTTGATATGTTTTTATTTTGCCGATGTTTGCGCAGAGAGAGCGACGGGTCTCTCTCTGCTGCAAACACATATCGGTAGAAACGGCCTATCGCCAGGTTATCGGGAGCCAGGCTCTTTTATCACCGGCTCATCTGCGTTTTGCTTTCGCAGTGATTCGGCAGGGATCGGCATGGATTCGGCCCTTACTGAATATTGCGAGGGCAAATCGCCAAAATCATGCCTATCGGCAACATTTGCCGAAAGCATTTTTTCGGCGCTTAGTGCATGAGGCCCTAAGTCCATTGGGCCAGAGCTTTTGAGATGGCCCATTCGGACGGCACAGTTGGGCAGTGTCTTTTGCTGATTACACCGTACGCACTTCTTGCAATGTTATTCTACTGACTCTCACATTTTAGGCCAGAAGAATCGGTCTCTTACTAATCCAAGAGTCTTATCTATTCCTAGGTGTCCGTGCTCATCATGTAAGGATCGAAAGACAAGTCTTTATAGATACCGGGGCAGAAACAATTGTCGTCGATCAGGATGATTTTGGTAGGGAATGACCCGATACAGGAGGCCACAATCGATTTCAAATTTGTCCCATTCTCTAATGAGGGTTGCAAAGATGTCCTTGGGGACCTGTTTCATCATAGAGGGGTCATTTTTGTGGAGAGCCTCTCGGACCGCGTTAGCCACGGAATCACTTATCTGTGTTTGCTAGTACTATTTCTTTCCAAGTGAAGATCACATTCTCAGTAAGACCCATGCTGTCGGGGTGGCAGTATGCTGCAGGGAGGGCCTGAGGTCGGCATAATAATTAACCGACTACTCGTAACTCCGAGAACGCCACCTTATCTTCCACTACCGCTGCGGTAGAACACATCACCTTCATTCCTGGTACAGGAATCTCTTCCCAAGGCCCGTCATTAGACATGGTGCTCAGCCCTGGTCTTCTAGATAGTGCATTTGCTCCTATATTCAGAGGCCCGGGCTGTATTTTAATGTGAACTGGTAGTTGCATAATGCGGCCAACCACCTGTGACCAGTGGCATCCAGTTTGGCAGTTGTTAGGATGTAGGTCAATGGGTTGTTTTCTGTTCTCACTTCGAAGGAGACCCCATACAGATAATCGTGGAGCTTTTCCACAACTGCCCGCTTAAGGGCGAGAAATTCCAAATTATGAACCGGATAGTTCTTCTCACTAGGAGTTAAGCTTCGGCTCACATATGCCAGTGGGCGCAGACCAGCAGGGTACTTCTGATGTAACACCACTCCCAGCCCATTGAAGCTGGCATCCACATGCAGGACATAGGGTTTCTCCGGGTCAGCATAGGCTAGCACAGGAGCTTCCGTCAGACTTTTCTTCAGTCCAATGAACGCCTTTTCGCAGTTGGAGGTCCATTTTTCTCCAAAGGGTGTTCTTTCTGCAGAGGCTCCTCTGTGTAAATCTTGAGTAGATTATTGAGAGCCTTGCTAGAGTATAGGAGGGAGGAGCAAAGAGGGATAGTAGGTGGGGAGCACAGAGGGATAGTAGGGGGGAGCATAAAGGGATAGTAGGTGAGGAGCACAGAGGATAGGAGGGGGGAGCACCGAGGGATAGGATGGGGAAGCAATAAGGGATAGGAGGGGGAGCACAGAGGGATAGAAGGGGGTATCACAGAGGGATAGTAGGTGGGTAGCACAGAGGGATAGTAGGTGGGTAGCACAGAGGGATAGTATGTGGGTAGCACAGAGGGATAGTAGGTGGGTAGCACAGAGAGATAGTAGGTGGGTAGCACAGAGGGATAGTAGGTGGGTAGCACAGAGGGATAGTAGGTGGATATCACAGAGGGATAGTAGGTGGGTAGCACAGAGGGATAGTAGGTGGGTAGCACAGAGGGATAGGTGGGGAGCACAGAGAGATAGGAGGGGGGAGCACCGAGGGATAGTAGGGGGTATCACAGAGATAGTAGGTGGGTAGCACAGAGGGGTAGTAGGTGGGTAGCACAGAGGGATAGATGGGGAGCACAGAGAGATAGTAGGTGGGAGCATAGAGGGATAGTAGGTGTGGAGCACAGAGGGATATGAGGGGGATCACATAGGGATAGGAGGGGGAGCACAGAGGGATAAAAGGGGGAGCACAGAGGGATAGTAGGTGGGTAGCACAGAGGGATAGTAGGTGGGTAGCACAGAGGGATAGTAGGGGGTATCACAGAGGGATAGTAGGTGTGTAGCACAGAGGGATAGTAGGTGGGTAGCACAGAAGGATAGTAGGTGGGTAGCACATAGGGATAGTAGATGGGTAGCACAGAAGGAGAGTAGGTGGGGAGCACAGAGGGATAGGAGGGGGTATCACAGAGGGATAGGAGGGGGTATCACAGAAGGATAGTAGGTGGGGAGCACAGAGGGATAGTAGGTGTAGAGCACAAAGGGATAGTAGGGGGGAGCACAGAGGGATAGTAAAGGTACCACAGAGTGATAATAGGGGGGCCCAGAGGGGTAGTAGGGAAGAGCACAGAGTTATAGGATGGGGAGCACAGAGGGACAGGAGGGGGAGCACAGAGGGCAGGAGGGGGAGCACAGAGGGACAAGAGGAGGAGCACAGAGGGACAGGAGGGGGAGCACAGAGGGACAGGAGAGGGAGCACAGAGGGACAGGAGGGGGAGCACAGAGGGACAGGAGTGGGAGCACAGAGGGATAGGAGGGGGAGCACAGAGGGACAGGAGGGGGAACACAGAGTGGCAGGAGGGGGAACACAGAGGGATAGGAGGTAGAGAAAATATCGATGGAAGGGGAGAAGGATAGGAGGGGGATCCCCGAGAGATGGGCACAGAGGGATAGGGGGGGCACAGGGGGATTTGAGGGGAAGTACAGAGGGATAGGATGGGAGTACAGGGGGATAGGAGGGGGCAAATAAGGTTTGGAGGGGAGGCACAGAGGGATAAGAGGGGAGCACAGAGGGATAGGAGGGGGGAAGAAAGATAGGATTGGCACATAAGGATAGTGGGAGGGGCACAGAAGGATAAGAGGGGCCACAGAAGGATAGGATTGGGGAACAAAAAGATAGGAGGGGGAACAGAAGGATAAAAGGGGGGGACAGAAGGCTAGGAGGGGTACAGAAGGATGGATGGGGGCACAGAAGGATAGGAAGGGAGGTACAGAATGATGGATGGGGCCACAGAAGAATAGGAGACCCGGAGAAACCCTATACCCCTGAAGAAGAAAGCAGTGCTTCTGAAACGCGTAGGGTGGTCTTACTCTTTGTACTGCCGTTTTTACCTATCCCCATCGTGGCTTGCCGAGTACGAATCTGCTGTTGCAGTTCACATGATTTTTCATTCCATCTTTGGCAAATCTGCTGCTGTGGATCCCTGGCTAAGAACGCATCCGGAGTAACGTGTCAAGGGCGGCGCTCCGCTCGAAAACACCAGCTGATGCGTGGGACGCCAACAACAAACAGGATCACCGCAACCAGCAGTTCCAGGCCACAGATGAGAGGGGATATTCTCAGAATTATCCACTGCCTGCCCTTACCATCCGTCTGGTGAGTGGGCACTTTAACCATTGTGGCTATACCTTCATTCTGACTTATTCCATGTCATATTTTGTGTTTAATTTTTTACTGTCCTTTAATTAAATGTTTATGTAATTTGTTCACCTGTCTGTTATCCCAGCTGTTTGTTATATGTTTTGTGTGTCATGTTCACCATACAGTATTATGCTATGTATTTAATTTGTTTTCTTTAAGCACCTATTTCACCATTTGGAGATATCCTGGGATCGGTACATCTGCCAGTCCTGGTTATATATATATCCTTTTTTCTTGTTAATTTATGCTTGGCGCCATAGATATCGATTCTTTGTTAATTCTGTAAGACAATGCCGTCTTTCTAAACTGGGGGAAGGATTGTCACAGGGAAGACAGAATACATGCTTTGAGATGCAATCTTACAGACATGGTGCACCACACATTCCCTGTTCTCCCCCAGATATTAAACACATTTGGCAGGATACAATATTCATAGGACAGCCAAGTTACACGTTTTTTTACAGGTAAATAGCTGGGATTTCTCTTTATTAGGTGAGCCAGCTACCCCTACCGTCACATTACCCACTTATCGTCACAACGAGGTGACAAAGTAATCGGGTATAGAGAGAGAAGAGGAGATGAAGACATTACTGACAGGCAAAGAGTGTGTGCAATGGGAGGATAGGAGGGGGGCACAGAAAGTTAGGAGGGGGGCACAGAAGGATAGGAGGGGGCACAGAAGGATAGGAGGGGGGCACAGAAGTATAGGATGGGGGCACAGAAGGATATGAGGGAGGCACAGAAGGATAAGAGGGGGCACAGAAGGATAGGAGGGGGGCACAGAAAGATAGGAGGGGGCACAGAAAGATAGGATTGGGGAACAGAAAGATAGGAGGGGAGAACAGAGGGATAGGACGGGGGTACAGAAAGATAGGATGGGGGCACAGCAGGATGGATGGGTGCACAGAAGGATAGGAGGGGAGGCACAGAGGGATAGGAGGGAGAGCATAGATGGGTAGGGGGAGAATAGATTGTAGGGAAACAGGTGAGAGGCAGGAAGTCCATACATTAGAACGTTTTAATAGTCTAGACAGAGCAGTGTAGAGGCACTGATGGCACTATCTTCAGGCCGGTCCTGCTGACTGTGTCCCGGCCCCATCCCCTGCTGGGACGAAACACAACAAACTGTTATTAGTTACATATTTTAAGGACTGTATGTTGCCCACTGCCCACCCACCGATTGCCCCAGATCAGGCAAGTCCTCACTTCTGCTTGGTGAAGACATCGACGACTTTGTGGCCATGGAGGAGGGGAGATGGGTGCGAGGGTTTAAAACGGGAGACTGCGTTTGTAAAACAAATGTTTCACCCAAAGCTTTAGCATGAGTATGAGCTTGTGGTCAGCGTAAACAGGGGGGACAAAATAAACCAGAATATCTGATATAGAGAGCACTGACTTCACCACTATACCCATCGGTGGGTTGGAGCAGGGGTGCACAAACTGGTTGGCACAAAATTTTCTGGGAGTGGGGGGGGGGATTGCACTTACAGAGGCCCCACACTCTTCCCCAAAGCATTTAAATTAAATGTGAGAGGTCGCGTAATTCCTCTGTACGTTATCTCCGGCGGCTTCTGGTGACACGTTGCAAGGGCAACGCAACATCAAATGACGCCATGGCAACGTGACATCACATGGCATTGTGACGTCATAAAAGTTGGAGATAAGGTAAGGAGGGGAGTGGGGGGAGAGCAGGCGGGGGGGGGGGGCGCAGAGGGAAACGTTTGTGCAATCCTGGGTTAAAGAGCCTTACCAACCATAACACTAGCTTAGTCTGGGTTAAGTTTTACCTTCGGGTCCCCGGGTTCCTCCAGGCTGGGATAGGGGATGGAAGTCCAGGTGCTGGGTGCCTTCTCTTCAGTGGTACAGGCTGGCAGCTTCCTGGACAAGAGATAGTTCAAACGTCGCCTGTTCTCCATAGCGGTCCAGGGTGTGTTTCTGGGTCAGAGAGACCTGTAGGTTTTTATACCGCTAACGAGCCAGCTGATAAAAATAATCAAGTTAGCCCGCTCTGGAGTTAGCCCGCTCTGGAGTTAGCCCGCTCTGCAGTTAGCCCTCTCTGGAGTTAGCCCGCTAAGGCGTTAGCCCGCCTTGGAGTTAGCCCGTTATGGAGTTAGCTCGGTCTGGCTTTAGCCCGTCTTGGAGTTAGCTCACTCTGGGGTTAGCCCACCCTGGGGTTAGCCCGCCCTGGGGTTAGCCCGCTCTGGGGTTAGCCTGCTCTGGGGTTAGCCCGCCCTGATGTTAGCTCACTCTGGGGTTAGCCCGCTCTGAAGTTAGCCCGCTCTAGCGTTAGCCCGCTATGCAGTTAGCCCGCTCTGGGGTTAGTCCATTAAGTCCAGCAAACAGTGATACTTAGCGGCATCACATCCCTCCACTCACTGAGTCCCATGTAAAATCATCTGTGATGCAAACCGCATGTAGGTTTCCTGGTGGCTCTTCTCCCCCGACCTGGACATGCCACGTATGCCTCTGGTGGGAGGGCATAGTGTGTTAACAACAAAGCCTTTATGTGCTGGTAGTCGTTGCTGTCCATTGCCGGCACTGCCTGGAGGGTCTCCAGGGCTGACCCAGTCAATAGCGGCGACAACCGCAGGACCCGGTCGCGTTCTGACACACGGTATCTGAGGCTTTGATTTTAAAATATCTTTAAAAATCCATCAATCTTATCCGTGCCACCCACAAACTTGCAGAAACTGTAGGGGGTCACTTTAGGTAATGGTGGCTCGTCAGGATTCTACCGGGGTTTTGGGGGCTTCACACATTGAGAAGCCGCAAGTAGCCTCTGCTCGAAGGTGCCCCCTCTCCCCAGTTGGCGAGGAGAGAGGCAAGAGCTGTAGCAGGGAGACCGTTAGCCACTGGGGCTACCATGACTACACTCCCTTGATCATGCTCACCATCTCCGTCCTCGTTTCCCCCGCCTTCCACGTCCTCCTCCGACTCCTCCAGGGGTGGAAAATCCTTCAATCTGATTGGGTCAGGAGTTTCTTATAGTATTGTGGAGTTCATTCACAAAACCCTCCAGCCAGGCACAGCGTGGGAACTTTCTCACCAGCCAATCAGAGCGATGCCGGTATGAAAAGACGGGTATGCGGGGAATCAGAATCTGCCAAGGGACATGCACAAGTTTGCCACCTCTGTCCCTTACTATTCAGATGCCACCCGCTGGGTCAGGCTCCTCCAAGTCTGGTGGGGAAAATGGTAGTCCGGACGACTTCCATTCATCCCAGGACAAGGATACTTGAGCCCTACACTGCCACCCAAATGGCTTTCACACCAGAGGCATCCCCTGGTGGCTTTCATCTCCGATGTTTGGCAGACTCACTGGCACCAAGTTGGTAGCCTCGGTAGCCTGTCAGAACATTGGTTCTGAAAGTCCCAGCTTATTACAGTGCACACCAGTATATCTTATGTTTAACCACAATGCTAATAAAATATACATGTATAATACTTTCCTAAGTCTTTGGATATGGGGAATAGAATTGAAAGTTGCACTGTTTTTTCTACTAGCCTTTATTCCCCACCCACTATTAAACAGATCCAGACTGGACTCTAAGAGTCCCCTCACAACCTTATACTTATGGTTGGAGCACCCAAGAACCCCTATACAGGTTCTGGGTTACCTGGGTATTAACTGGGTATCCTCCTTAACCTCGGGACCCCTCATAGTTACAGGGACACTTTACATCCCTATGCCCCATTTACCTTTCTGGGCTGTGCTGAAGCAGGGAACCCTAGCGGTGAGTCGCCCAAGCATTTTCAAGGGGAGATATTGCCAGGACAATGTGCCTACAGGTATCCAGGAATCAGACATGATTCTTGGGTACATTTTTGGGGTATCCAGCAACTCTGGACCCCGACTACCTAGACACATTCTGACAACACATTCTGCGCAACCCCCCCCCCCCCCACCCCCTGAAACTCATACCCTAGCAATCCCTGCTTGCTGTCCCCCCTGGAAAGGTAAAAACACAAACATTCTTTATTGTCACACATTACAGTTTATGTACGAACATTTACTGGGTTCAAGAGCTGACTCTTCTTGAACCCCTTTTACGGATCAGGGGTAACCAAACATGCTTAAACCTTTATATGAGAGCTTGCCACGGTAGACCAGGTCTTTTAACACCATTTATTTTTAAGGGATCAATCACAGGGCAAAACAAGGCAGTGAAATAAAATGAAGTTTATTTTGGATTAGACCTTGGAAACACACAAGAATACAAAATACAAAAATATACACACTTACGGGGATCTGGGTAATGAGATCAACCTTTCCTATGTGCAGGGTCCCACTTCAAATGGAATCCCCTGTCCGCTTCTCTGCTTCAGGATATCAGAGTACTGCACACATAGTAGCCACTCTGAAATGTATCTCCAGCTGGTCACAGTCCAACTCCACACTCCTTCCCAGAGTGTCTCTCAGATTATTTTCACACACCTTCCCCTAGTCTCTCCCAGATTGTCCTCACCACACTCCATCCCAGAGTGTCTCTCCCTCTGAGGGATAACTTCTGCTCTGACCAGCAGTGTGATTTATATACCCCATGTTGGCTATCCTTTAACTTTGAGCAAGGGTAGCCAGCCAAGAGAAACAGTGCCTTGGGCTCAGACCTGGTAAATGATCCTCTTAACAA
The DNA here is from genome assembly GCF_040206685.1 of Ascaphus truei. Classification (NCBI taxonomy): domain Eukaryota; kingdom Metazoa; phylum Chordata; class Amphibia; order Anura; family Ascaphidae; genus Ascaphus; species Ascaphus truei. The sequence continues at coordinate 139,456,177 of NC_134488.1, forward strand.
GTGTCCTACCATTGTTCTGATGATATATTTTCTATAGAACAGTTCAGGTAAAGGGATTACAGAAACTCTGTCCATAGAAATGATAGGAACAGGCACATAACATCCTTTACATTTGAAGGGCTGATATGTTAATTTCATCACCAGACAATCCCAGGTATCTAATCTGGGAGGAATTGCTAACACAGACATAAATACAGACATAAGGTAATTATCTAAAAGACAGGACATAGAATTACATACAGCTGGCCCAAATCACAGCATAAGACAATGCCAGCGCGCACCCAACCTTTTCTCCCCTCACCCCGCACGAGTGGCTCCACCAATCGCAGGACACCATGTCACGCACTCCAGCCACACACCTGGCTCCTATCTCTTCTCTGCCCCTGAGCCTATCACAGAGATAGCCTGGACGCACCTCCGCCTCCACCTCTGCCCTCTATTTGTCGGCCGCACTTTATTTTACCCCAGTCCTTCCTCTCCTTCCTCTCCTTCCTCGCTCTGCATAGCTTCTTGTGGCTTTGTGCTGTTCGGAGTTCTGTGCCTGGCTCTCTTCTGTGTTTCAGCTCTTGTTCCTGAATCGGCTCGTCTGTGTACCCCCTCTGAACTTTGATCTCGGCTTCCCTCTGACTTCGTGTACCTCTCGAACCCCTGGACTTGGCTACGGATTATAACTTCGCTGTTCTCTCTAACCCTCGACCCACGGCTTTCGGACTCTACTACTCGGACGTCTGGCACACAAGACTCGGCAAGTATCTGGCTACCCTTTTCTCACCAGACACGGCAACGCACACTACCACACTCCGGGCACGCCCTCACTGCTGTGGGTGTGTGGTATTCCCCTTCCCACCACAGTACTGGGGACTGGTATGGTCTGCGGGCAGCACAGCGTTACATTATGCAGAGCCCACCAAATGCAGACCCCCCTGAGGTGCCCCAACTATTGACCCCTCTCATGGAGCACTGGCAGTACCTGAGCAACCAAGTAACAGCCGTGGCGCAACAGCTTTCCAATCTCTCTCTCCAGGAATCCCAGGCTAGGACCCCACGTGTCCAGGAAGGCGCGTGCGCTTCGGAACCACGCATTCCTGTGCCTAACCGGAACGCCGGAGATTAACTCACTTGCCGAGGATTCTTGAATCAATGCAACATCCAATATGAATTGTCCCCGTCCCGGTTTTCCACGGATCGCTACAAGGTAGCCTATGTCTATGCCCTGCTGACTGGAGACACACTAGCCTGGGCCTCACCTATCTGGGAACTCAGACCGGAAGTAACCCAAGATTTTACTAGGTTCCAGCGTGAATTTCAACAGGATTTTGACATCTGTAAAGAGACCGCTGCTTCCTCCCTGTTTCACCTTTCCCGGGGTCGCAGGTCCATTGTGAGATACGCACTGGAGTTCCGCACGATCGCCGCGGAGACCCGTTGGTATGACGAAGCCCTCTCGGTTGCAGGGCTTGGCCGAACACCTAAAGGACGACCCAAGGCAGTTCAACCCGACTGTGACAGAGTGAAGTCAACTCCTATCAGTTACGCCTGGGAGACATATGTCTGAGTGCTTCATCCAGCACTCATAAGGGTTAACTCAGGTGGAAGTTAGGAAATCAGAACTCTTTAGCTGACACCTGAGAGCCAGCAAGGTAGATAAAGGATCATGTGACTGGCAGTAGCTGAGAGAGAGAGAGAGAGAGAGAGAGAGAGAGAGAGAGAGAGAGAGAGAGAGAGAGAGAGAGAAGCACACTGCTGCGTGAGCCCTTAGCCAGAGGGATTTCACCAAAGACTACTTCAACTAAAGTAAGGATTATTCATTTGTTTACTGACTGCTTAAAGTACCCTTATGGTTTGGTTCTGGTTTAGCCAGCCAGCCTGCTACATAGGTCTGCTGTGTTATTAGCCAGTTTTTCTCCCAAAGTGGAGCAGGATTTATTTTGTTAAAGGGACAGTGTACCCGCATGTTATGTTACTGTGGAGAAATAAAGCCACTGAACGTTTTTATTTATCCTGAAACTATACGTGTGGACTGTTCCCTGATCTCGGCTACAGGCCGTCCTGCCACAGGTGGTGTCAGGAGTGGGATGTCGGACGGCCCCTGTATCTGAAGGGCCACACAAAAAGAAAATGGAGATTTTTTTTTCTCAGTTCCTTAAGCAACAGCTCCAGCTAGCAGAGAAGCAAGCAGAGCGACAAGCCCAGCAAGATGAGCGACAAGTCCAGCAAGCTGAGCAACAAGCCCAGCAAGATGAGCAACAGGCCCAGCGAGAGGAAAAGCTACTCCAACTGCTGGTCGAAGGCCCAACCCCAGGCAGACCAGGGATTCCAAATAACCCACCGGTGATGCTGCCTAAAATGAAGCCAAACGAAGACCCAGAGGCATTTCTCCTCACTTTTGAAAGGGTAGCCACGGCCCACGGCTGGACAGTTGATCGCTGGGTAACGACTCTGGCTCCACTCCTCATAGGGGAAGCTCAGGCAGCCTACCAGGCTCTTCCAGCGGACGAGGCCATGGACTATCAGAAACTAAAGGCTGCTATTCTGGATCGGCTAGGCCTCACGCCAGAGACCTACCGACAGCGGTTCCGGACAGTCAAATATACAAACCGAGACAGACCCCGGGTCGTAGCCCACCGCCTAGTAGACTTATGTGCCAGGTTGATACAACCGGAAAAACATGACAAGGCAGAGATCCTTGAACAGTTTGTGCTCGAGCAGTTCATACAGATAATGCCCCCCTCCTCCCGCTCCTGGGTAAAAAGACACGCTGCATTTTCCCTGGATTCAGCGGTCCGCTTGGTGGAAAACTTCCTGGGCGACGACACCCAACAGGATAGCTGGGAATGGCCGGTGCAAACACCAGTTGCTTCCGGTGATACTAGAGGCAGGAGAGCAGACAATCGAGGGGTCTACAACCCGCCAGCTCGGGTGATCCAGTTAACCCGATCGGAAGACCCTTTCCCATCTCAGAGGGTTCCTGGTACAAACTCCCGCAGAGACGCCCATCCTGGGTTCTAGGCCACTGGATCACTCAAGGGAGGCCGCCACCCACAGTATTCCCCGAGAACCTGGACTCCTGTCACCCACCCGGTGGAGAGGATAACCCCACCAACCAGAAGGGAGGACCGCATCCAACAGCGGAGAGGTCCAAACACCGAGCCCCGTCGAGAGCTTCCGCGGATGACCGAGTTTGCGGACTCAGGAAATGAGGAAATGGACTGTTCATATGGCAGAACCACTGCCATAGCTTGTCTCCGAGGGGACAACAATCCGTGGTTAGTCCCAGCATCTCTGGAGGGGACAAAAGTAAACGCCATGCTGGACTCGGGCTCTGGAAAAACCCTGATCCAAGAGGGCCTAATTCCAAGCAATAGACTATCTTATGACTCTCCTTGGAATATCGAGTGTATCCATGGGGATACAAAGAGATACCCGATGGCGAACGTTAAACTGCGTATCCAGGATCAAGAGGCTAGCCTACTAGTGGGAGTTGCTCCCTGGCTACCTGCTCCTGTTCTACTTGGCCGAGACTGGCCCTACCTCGAAACATTGTTGGCCCCTACTCCTACGGAGCCTACTTCTCTGGTACCGGAGAAGCCCAGAGACTTGTTCCCTTTTTCCCCAGAGATTTTCCCCCGTAGACACCATGTCCCAAAGACACGTAAACAGAGACGTGCGGAAAAAGAGGACTGGTTAAGAAAGGCTGGGACTTTTGGTAACATTAGTCAGCCCAAAGGACTGCAGGTCATGGCCGGGATGACCAGGGTGGGGAACAGATAGATACGGGAGTGTTGCCAGACCTGGATCTCCCTTACTTCCGTCAGAGGCAGAGGGAGGACCCAGATATGGCTAGACAATATGAGAAGGTGGTACAGGTCAACAACAAGATAATAGATGTACAAGGTGTAAAAGTGTTTCCACATTTTGAACTGTTGAATGACATACTATATCGTGTGAATAAGGTTACACAAACAGGGGAGGTAATTCGACAGATGCTAGACCCTAAAGGGTTGATTAAAACAGTGTTCATCCTAGCCCATACTCTCCCATGGGGTGGTCATTTGGGCAGAGATAAGACCACGGACCGCATCTCGTCCCGGTTTTAGTGGCCAGGCATACATGGTGACATCATGAAACTATGTGAGACATGTCCTGAATGCCAGTTAACTAGTCAAAAAGGACAGAAGCCGGCTCCTTTGGTTCCTCTGCCCTTGGTAGCCGTCCCATTCGAGAGAATTGGGGTAGATCTGGTCGGACCTTTAGAACCCTCTGCGAAGGGACATAAATTTATCCTCGTTGTTGTTGATTATGCCACCAGGTATACTGAGGCCTTCCCTCTGAGATCAGCCACTGCTAAACAGGTTGCTCACAGGCTGTTAGAACTGTTTTCTAGGGTAGGACTTCCCCAAGTAATGTTAACTGACCAGGGAACAAATTTCATGGCAAAGTTAATGCAGGATGTCCTGAAGTTATTGGAGGTAAAATCCGTCCGGACCTCGGTCTACCATCCTCAGACTGATGGATTGGTAGAGAGGTTTAACCGTACTTTAAAAACTATGCTTAGGAAGTTTGTGGACACTGAAAAGCGAGCTTGGGATGAACTTCTCCCTTTCCTGTTGTTTGCGGTACGAGAAGTTCCCCAATCATCCACAGGCTTCTCCCTGTTTGAGCTCCTATATGGACGCCAGCCTCGGGGTATTCTCGACCTACTGAAGGAATCCTGGGAGGAGGAGCCCTCCCCCTCCAAGAATACCCTTCAGTATGTCATAGACCTTAGAAACCGCCTAGACATGATAGGTCGGTTTGCGAAGGAAAACCTCAAATCTGCTCAAGAATGTCAAGAGAGGCAGTACAACCAAAATGCTCGCTTGAGGGTCTTCCAACCTGGGGACCAAGTGATGCTACTACTACCGACATCAGAGAGTAAACTCCTTGCGAAGTGGCAGGGTCCTTTCCAAGTTCTCTGCCGCACCGGGGAGGTGAACTATGAGATCTCTCAACCAGGGTCCAGGAAGGGTAAACAAATCTACCACGTGAACCTCCTGAAACCCTGGAAAACGATGAGATCGCTGTTCATTTACCCTCGGGAAGGAGAGACGGATTTGGGTCCAAAGCTTCCAAAGGGTAGTACGTACACTGACCATCAGGTTCCCATGGGAGAGCAGTTAACAACGGAACAAAGGTCAGACCTACTTGATGTATGTGACCAGTTCCCAGATGTTTTTTTCTGAGCTGCCAGGGCAGACTGATTTAGTGTCCCATAGGATTGAGACAGAACCTGGCGTAAAAGTACAGTCCCGTCCCTATAGATTGCCAGAGGGCCGAAAAGACCTGGTAGAGAGGGAGATAATAGACATGTTAGAATTGGGCGTGATCGAGGAGTCCCACAGCGAATGGTGTAGCCCTATCGTGTTGGTCCCTAAACCAGATGGGAAGGTGAGGTTTTGCGTGGATCTGCGAAAGGTAAATGCTGTATCCAGATTTGATGCATATCCAATGCCTAGGGTGGATGAATTGCTTGATTCGCTTGGTAAAGCAGAGTATATCTCCACCCTAGATCTCACGAAAGGATATTGGCAGATACCTCTAGCGGAAGAATCCAAATGCAAAACTGCCTTCGCCACCCCTCTCGGTTTATACCAATTCGTCACTATGCCATTTGGGTTACATGGGGCTCCAGCCACGTTCCAAAGGTTAATGGACAAGGTACTACGACCCCATAGGGCATATGCCGCGGCCTACTTGGATGACATTGTCATCTACTGTATAGCAGACACTGGCAGTCTCATATAAAAAGGTTAAGGGCAGTCCTAACATCCTTAAGAGAAGCAGGGCTCACTGCAAATCCCCAAAAATGTGCCCTGGGTAAATCCACTACAAAGTCCTTGGGCTATGCCATTGGGGGAGGGATAGTAAGGCCACTAGCTAGCAAGGTGGCCGCCATAAAGGAAGTCCCCACCCCACAGACAAAGACACAGGTCTGCTCCCTTTTGGGGTTAGCAGGGTATTACCGGCGGTATATCCCCAATTTTTCAGAAATATCTGCACCCCTAACAGATCTGACAAAAAAGAGTGCCCCGACCCAAGTTAAATGGTCTTGGGAGTGCCAAGACACCTTTGACATGCTAAAAAAGTGCCTGTCAGAGGGCCCCGCTCTTCAGAGCCCAGATTTTAAAGAGCCCTTCATCATCCAGACGGATGCCTCAGAGGTAGGACTGGGAGCAGTGCTGTCTCAGCAATTTGATGGTGTTGAACACCCCATACTGTTCATCAGCCGGAAGCTGTTCCCAAGGGAAGTGAGGTATTCCGTTATTGAGAAGGAGTGCCTCGCTGTAAAATGGGCAATTGAGGCCTTGAGACATTATGTCGCTGGAGTACACTTCACCCTGGTCACTGACCATGCGCCCTTCAAGTGGTTAAACACCATGAAGGACACAAATCCAAGGTTGACCAGGTGGTATATTGCCCTCCAACCCTTCTCTTTTGATATTCAGCATAGACCTGGAAAGGACCATGGAAATGCTGATTTTTTGTCAAGGGAAGGAATGGAGGGCTTGGCTTCAGTCGTGTGGGACACTAGCCACACACAAACAGGGGAGGTATGTGACAGAGTGAAGTCAACTGCTATCAGTTACGCCTGGGAGACATATGTCTGAGTGCTTCATCCAGCACTCATAAGGGTTAACTCAGGTGGAAGTTAGGAAATCAGAACTCTTTAGCTGACACCTGAGAGCCAGCAAGGTAGATAAAGGATCATGTGACTGGCAGTAGCTGCCAGAGAGAGAGAGAGAGAGAGAGAGAGAGAGAGAGAGAGAGAGAAGCACACTGCTGCGTGAGCCCTTAGCCAGAGGGATTTCACCAAAGACTACTTCAACTAAAGTAAGGATTATTCATTTGTTTACTGACTGCTTAAAGTACCCTTATGGTTTGGTTCTGGTTTAGCCAGCCAGCCTGCTAGATAGGTCTGCTGTGTTATTAGTCAGTTTTTCTCCCAAAGTGGAGCAGGATTTATTTTGTTAAAGGGACAGTGTACCCGCATGTTATGTTACTGTGGAGAAATAAAGCCACTGAACGTTTTTATTTATCCTGAAACTATACGTGTGGACTGTTCCCTGATCTCGGCTACAGGCCGTCCTGCCACACCGACCCTCTTCGCTGGAGGACCTTATTGCCCAGAGCATTCGTGTGGACCAGCAGCTCCCGGAGAGACACCAGGAATGCCAGCGTCCCAGGTTCATGATGCCCATTTCAGCTCCACCTTGGCCGAATCCTGTTTTCTTTCTGGCACTTGAAGCCCAGGAGCTTATGCAGATTGGGAGTCAGCAGCTCCGGTCCGCCTAGAGAACTAGCCGTAGGAACGAAGGTCTCTATTTTTACTGCGGCTCTCCAAACCATCTGGTACGACACTGTCCCCAGAGACCGGGAAACGAGAACTCCCAGTGAGGTCCGAGGGGCTCTCCCTGGGTACAAGCTCTCTTCACCCCTCTCCCCCTGAAGAACTTCCCAAGAGAATTCTATTGCCCTTAATCCTCGAAGGTCCAACGTCCTGGTATTAGCCTCAGCATTCATCGACTCCGGGTCTGGTGGTAATTTCGTTGACCAAGCTTTTGCAGTCAAGAACCAGATTCCATTGATCAAGAAGAAGGTACCCATTGATCTCGAGGCCATAGACAGTCACCCCCCCCCCTGCCGGCTTTAATCTCTTTGGAGACTTCCCCCCTCACACTTTACACCTTGGATGGTCACACAGAGAGTATTACCTTTGACGTCTTCCACTCTCCCGTGGCCCAGGTCATTTTGGGGCTCCCTCGTTGAAGGGTCCAGAGGGGCTTTCCGTGACTACCCTCACTGGTCTTGAAACTTCCGTTTCATCTTCCTCTACCCTTCCTGAATTATATGTCGATTTCAAGAATGTCTTTAACAAGAGCCAGTCCGAAGTTCTTCCGCCACATTGCTCATTTGACTGTCCCATTGAACTAATTCTCGGAGCCACACTTCCCAAGTCTAAATCCTACCCTCTTTCCTTGCCTGAGACCAAAGCTATGTCATCTTATATTCAAGAAAATCTCAAAAGGGGATTCATTCGGAACTCTACGTCCCCGGCCGTGTCAGGAGCCAGGTGCCACGCACCTTCACGCGCAGGCGCACAGTTCCCCTACCTGCTCTGACGGCCGCTGATGGGGCTCAGGACTCGCGCGCTCCCACGCGCACTCCCGCTTCCTCCGCGCATGTGCACGGCTCCTCACGCGGGCACACGCGGGCTGGGGTCACAGCGGGAGTTCCCGCCTCCGGATCGCGGCGCACATTCCCTGTGCATGGCGCACGCGCGTTACGAGCTCCGTGGCAACAGGTATTGATTGCCCCCAGCAGCCTCACCTGGCCTATTACAGACTCCGCTCTGACACTCCCCGGTTCTGCCTCCTGCTCGGATTGGGCTGTCTCACCTACTTAGGCTCAGCAGTGCCACTGGCACATTGGCCAAGCATAAGCTTCCCGTTCCTGTGCTTACCTCTCGTCTCCTAGTTATCCTGCCTTGTCTTGTTTGATCTCCCGTGTAACGACCTTGGCTTGCCTTTGGACCACCGTTTCTCTGGAACCCCAACCTTGGCTGTCCTCCGCACCTCTCCAAACCTGAACTCGGCTCTCGGACCTCGACCATTCTACCTTCTCCTGCACCAACCCTTGCGACTAGTACCTCCAAAGTTCCGGACTTCTCCTACCCTCACCTTGGCAAGTATTACGACAACTCTACTCTCCCTGCTCCCGACCCGGCGAGTTCAACTACGCACACTCCAGACCGGATCCCCGTGCCTGTCGGTGGTGTTTACTCTATTCCCACCTCAGTACTGAGGGTCTCGTATAGTTTGTGGTGGGCACAGCATGACAGTATGCTCAGCCCCACAGGCATAGACCCCTCTGAGGTGGGAAACATCTTGGCGTCTCATGCCACCATGTTTTCCAAATTGGAGACATTTTTGGATCAGTCCAGCCGCCGCATGGATTCACTGCAGCAGGATGTTAGTTCCCTTACGGTACAGGTGCAGAACATTTCCGCCCCCACTCCCTTGTTTCCTCCCACTGAACCCTACAAAACACACAGCGTAGCACACCGCTCACTCTTAATTAAACAATCTTAATATATCATTATCTAGTGTCTGTTAATTGACACAAATGAGTGCAACCAATGTACAATAGTTCACAAATAGGACTGATTGAAAGAGCCCGTGATATAGTCACGAGTGCCTTCAGAAGGGTACATTTTTGGTGCACATCACACTAACAATTTTTATATTTTATGTGGAATACAGTACATACAGTGAAAAATCAAGGTGAAAACTTAATCTAAAGTGATAATAAAATATTATTAAAACAGACACGCAGTGCTTCCTGCTGTTGCCAGCCAACTTGTATGTACACTCTGGTAGTTGTAACTTTGCAACAGTAAAAGGTATAATTAATTCACAGTAACAACACTGATAATGTCCTCCTGCTAGATACAATCAAGTTAATTTGTATCTCTCACAGATACCAAGTCGAAGTCACTCATACAATTCCATTATTAGCCAGTCCCATTGCATATACCAATAGATATTGAGGTTAACGCAATCGTGTAATTATAAGCAGCAAACCGTATAGTGCAGGGTCACACGAGAGATAGCAAGCACACAGCATAGAGTGGAGATAGAAGGATGCACAATAGAGCGGTGGGAGTCCCTCAGCGGCTAAGCTATCATGTAAACGCTGTTTGCTTTCAAACAGCACAGCTCCAACATCGCTGTCAACTTGTACTGGGGATCCCTGTAGATAGTGATATACCGTGTGCATACTTATGTGGACAGTTTGCATCCTACTCCCCCATTGTATAACTTAATCCACTGTCATATACTTAGCTTGGTAGCCGTTACAACTCTGCTTAACCGCATGTAAACAGCCCTGCTCAGACCTCATGCACTCGACCGGCTGTGGCGGAATCAGCTGCACTGCGTGTCAATGACGTCACCACGTCACTAAGCCCACGCCCTACGCGTTTCTCTCCAGGCGGAGCTTCGTCAGGGGCAGTAGGTGCTTCATCTTCTGAACCCAGACTCCCGGCACCCAACCGATATTCTGGAGACCCCTTGGAATGCCGCGGGTTCTTAAACCAATGCTTCATTCAATTCGAGATGACACCCGCTCACTTTCCCTCTGCAAGATCCAAAATAGCCTACATTGTCTCCCTTCTCACAGGTGATGCCTTGGCTTGGGCTTCCCCCATCTGGGAGCAGAGGACCGACCTCACACAAGATATTGGACGATTCGCTAAGGAATTTCGTTGTGTCTTCGACACCCCTGGGCGTAGAGTGACGGCTGCCTCTTCCCTCTTTCACATCACCCAAGGGAGCGTCCAGTGGCCAGGTACGCCCTGGAATTTCGCACCATTGCTTCTGAGACGGGCTGGAATAACGAGGCCTTGTCCTCCGCCTTTTGGCAAGGTCTCTCGGAGTCGCTCAAGGACGAACTTGCTGCTCAAGAACGACCATCCAATTTGGAGAAGCTCATTGCGCTCTGTATTCGAGTGGATCAGCACCTCCAGGAGCGAAGAGCAGAACGTTCACGACATCGACAGCTTCCTATCAGACCGCACGCCTTCCGTCTTCCTTTTCCGGAACCCATTCCCTCGGATGCCACGGAGCCCATGCAACTAGGAGGGAGTAAACTATCTCCCGCCGAGAAACAGCACCGCCGCTCCGCTGGTCTCTGCCTCTACTGTGGCAACCCTGGACACCAGGCCCTTCGCTGTCCCCTCAAGTCGGGAAATGCCAGCTCCCAATGAGTCCCAGGGGAGTCTCATTGGGAACACTCTCTTGCTCCCCCATTAAAAATGAAAAATCCTCCCTAGTAGGATCCTGATTCCCGTTTCTCTTAGTACCAGGACTTTTTGCATTCCAGTCGTGGCTATCATCGACTCCGGATCTGGAGGCAACTTTATAGACCGAGTTTTCACCCAGAAGAACAACATTCCCTTCATCAAGAGGAAGAACCCCGTGGGCTTAGAGGCCATCGATGGAAGGCAACTCCAACCAGCCTTTATTGTCCTTCAGACCATTGAACTGTCTCTCTCTATTGAAGGGACCCATATGGAGAGGATTTCAATCGACGTCATCCACTCGCCTTCTGTAGAGGTTATTCTGGGGCTTCCTTGGCTTCAACGCCATAATCCTCTCATCAACTGGACTGATGAGAGGCCCATCACTTGGAACAACCAGTGTGCCATGTCCTGTGCTCCCTCAATGCAACAAATTTGCAGTGTGATGACACCCTTAGTGGAGCAGCCCTCCTTACCTGAGGTCTACCAGAATTTCTGTGACGTTTTTGACAAGGCAAAATCCGAAGCATTACCCCCACACTGCTCCTTTGATTGTCCTATCGACCTTCTGCCTGGTTCCACTCTTCCCAGAGGGAGATTTTACCCACTTTCACTCCCGGAGACCAGAGCCATGTCTGACTACATACAGGAGAATCTAAAAAAGGGGTTCATACGCAAGTCTTCTTCCTCTGCCGGAGCAGGATTCTTTTTTGTAAAAAAAAATGATGGTACCCTCCACCCTTGCATCGACTATAGAGGCTTGAACAAAATTACCCTCAAGAATCGGTATCTCCTACCATTAATTTCAGAACTTTTTGACAGTTTACAGGGAGCAACAATATTCACCAAGCTAGATCTTCGGGGCACCTACAACTTGGTGAGGATCCGGCAGGGCGACGAGTGGAAAACGGCATTCAACACGCGAGACGGCCACTATGAGTACTTGGTCATGCCGTTCGGCCTTTGCAATGCTCCAGCGGTTTTTCAAGATTTTGTAAACAAGATTTTCAGAGACCTTCTCAATCACTTCCTGATCGTATATCTCGATGATATTCTAATCTTTTCCAAATCACTCCCGGAGCAAATCAACCATGTCAAGCAGGTACTAGTACGCCTCCGTGAGAACCACTTGTATGCCAAATTGGAGAAATGCCAATTTTACCGAAGTTCTACATCATTTCTGGGTTACATTGTCTTGAATGCTGGTTTTTCCATGGACCCCGCCAAACTCAAAGCGGTTTTGGATTGGCCCATTCCTACGTCTCTCAAGGCCATTCAAAGATTCCTGGGTTTTGCCAACTATTACAGGAGATTTATGAGGAACTTCTCGTCCATTGTCGCTCCCATTGTTGCCCTTACGAAGAAAGGGGCAGATACTACCTCTTGGCCTTCTACAGCCACTCAATCCTTCAAGCGCCTTAAGGAGGCCTTCGTCTCGGCACCCATCTTGACTCATCCAGACACCAGCCTCCCATTTACCCTCGAGGTGGACGCCTCGGGCATTGGAGCTGGAGCCATCTTATCCCAGAGGAAGTCTCCCCAGGCCAGACTGCACCCCTGCGCATTTTGTTCTAAAAAAAATTCCACAGCCCAACAGAACTATGACGTCGGCAACCGTGAGTTACTAGCCATCAAGCTCGCTCTGGAGGAGTGGAGACACTTGCTTGAGGGTACGGAGACACTATTACCATCCTTACTGATCATAAAAACCTCCTTTATATTGAGACTGCCCAGCGTCTAGGAGCTCGTCAAGCCAGATGGTCACTTTTGTTCCCCCTGTTTTATTATATAATTTCGTTTATACCAGGATCAAAAAATTTGAAGACCGACGCACTTTCCCGCTAGTGAGTTGTCGAGGATAAGCCAGAGGTTAAATTGGAGACCATCTTTCAGCTAAATACATTCTTACTGCTAATACCTTTGACGTGCTGGACAAAATCCTCGCTGATCAGGCCAACACCCCGGAGGGTCTAGAGCAAGCATGTCAAACTCAAATGCTAACAAGGGCCAAATAACAAGGTTTAAGTCTAGGTGGGCCGCAAAAAAAAACAACTTGCATTTTCATAGAAACGTAGGTTTATTTCGAAAGTAGTGTGTGTGTGTGTGTGTGTGTGTGTGTGTGTGTGTGTGGTGTGTGTGTGTGTGGTGTGTGTGTGTGTGTGTGTGTTGACCTCACTAACCGAACCAAAAAAAAAAGCCAGACGTGAATGACTTCTGAACACATTAACCAGTGTCAGGATGCCCTCTCTTAACAATTTCCAAAGCAGCAATCCCACCTGGGATCTTACCTGATCCACAGTCCCTCAAGGTACTATACTGGAGGGGATGTGTTCTCTACCTGTCTTCCGATGTCTCCCGTGTGAAACTTGAGTCAGATCTGGAAGAAAGCAGAATAGGTTATTTCGGTGTAGGTATAGTGCAGTTAAGATAAAACAGAGAGAGTGGGTGAGGGTGACAAAAGAGGGTGGGAGAGAGAGAGGGTGGGAGAGAGAGAGGGTGGGAGAGAGAGAGGGTGGGAGAGAGAGAGGGTGGGAGAGGGTGGGAGAGGGAGAGGGTGGGAGAGAGAGTAGGAGAGAGAGAGTGTGGGGGAGAGAGAGGAGAGAAGTGGGGGAGAGGGAGATAGAGAGGGTGGGAGATAGAGAGAGAAGGTGGGGGAGTGGGAGAGAGAGGGTGGGGGGAGTGGGAGAGAGAGGGTGGGGGAGTGGGAGAGAGAGGGTGGGGGAGTGGGAGAGAGAGGGTGGGGGAGTGGGAGAGAGAGGGTGGGGGAGAGAGAGAGAGGGTGGGAGAGATAGAGAGAGAGGGTGGGAGAGAGAGAGAGAGAGAGAGAGAGAGGGTGGGAGAGAGAGAGAGAGAGAGTGGGAGAGAGAGAGAGAGAGAGGGTGGGAGAGAGAGAGAGAGGGTGGGAGAGAGAGAGAGTGTGGAGAGAGAGAGAGTGTGGGAGAGAGAGAGAGAGTGTGGGAGAGAGAGAGAGGGTGGAGAGAGAGAGAGGGTGGGAGAGAGAGAGGGTGGGAGAGAGAGAGAGAGAGGGTGGGAGAGAGAGAGGGTGGGAGAGAGAGAGAGAGAGGGTGGGAGAGAGAGAGAGAGGGTGGAGAGAGAGAGAGAGAGAGAGGGTGGGAGAGAGAGAGAGAGAGAGGGGGTGGGAGAGAGAGAGGGGGTGGGCGAGAGAGAGAGAGGGTGGGCGAGAGAGAGAGAGGGTGGGCGAGAGAGAGAGAGGGTGGGAGAGAGAGAGAGAGGGTGGGAGAGAGAGAGAGAGTGGGAGCGAGAGGGTGGGGGAGAGAGAGAGAAGGTGGGGGAGGAGAGAGAAGGTGGGGGAGAGAGAGAAGGTGGGGGAGAGAGAGAGAAGGTGGGGG